>NC_079191.1:141052720-141252720 GCF_029499605.1 Hyla sarda | reverse complement strand
CTTTGATATTCTTAGTATAAAGCAAGTGCTTCCCAACCAGGGGGCCTCCAGCTGTTGCAAAAACTACAACTCCCAGCATGCCTGGACTGTCCAGGCATGCTGGGAGTTGTAGTTTTGCAACAGCTGGAGGCACCCCGGTTGGGCAACACTGGTATAAGCGCACGGTGTGAATGTGGATGGCGGCAGGTGAAGGGTTAAAAGATGTAAAGGCTGGTGTGATGGGATGCTGAGCCTCCGTTCTGGGAGCTGGGGGAGGCTACTCTAGTAGCCGGGGTCTCTGGGAAGCCTTCATACACACACTCAGCTCCATGTGACAAGATCTCAAATCAAAATGATAAATCGCAGCAAACTTTTTTGGCAGAGGGTTGAGGTGAAGAGCGCATGCGCGAAGGTGTCTAAACTGACAATGCTGGGGAGATAGCGAGTCCGGAATGAGAAGGGGATTGGGAGAGTGAAAGAGGGAACAGACAGAGAGAAAAAAAAAATAAGGAAAAGATCCAAGGGAAATCTCCAGCAGATCCTCCTCGCAGAGCTGTCACCATGAGGTCCAAGGGCCGGGCAAGGAAGCTGACCACAAGTAGGTGCAATGTGCCCTTCTGGGGCTTCTGCCATCTTGCATACAGGTCTGCTCTGTAGGATTGTGTGTCTTGTACATCATCCAGGCACAGCAGCATCAGCCTGCATTCTCATAGACTTTGGGTTCCATGGAGGGTCACCCCATAAAGCTGTAGTAGCACTGGTCTCTGGCTGGAGTCTGGAGGGGTGATGTGGAGCCGCGGCACCATGCCCAGGTTGTTGGACCGCTGACAGTGCGGGCTGGTGGTGCAGGGATGAGGCAGGCAGGACTTTGAGAAAGTTGATGTTGCTCTGGGAGTGTTGTAAGCTGAATGAAGCTGCAGGAAGAAATGTTACCGCTAGTGGGCGCTGTGTGATTGGCAGCCGACTCTGTGGTAACCGTTTAAACGGGACAGGCAGCGAACTAGACATTAACTCTTACTGGGGCCACAAGTTGTATGAGGACAGCACTTAATGTGTCTATGGCATTGTTTCACAACCAGGGTGCCTCCAGCTGTTGCAAAACTACAACTCCCAGTATGCCCGGACAGCCTTCGGCTGTCCGGGCATACTGGGAGTTGTAGTTTTGCAACAGCTGGAGGCACCCTAGTTGGGAAACACTGCTCTATGGTAATAGTGTTCTGCACTGTAATTAAGGCTGTACACCTATTTATTTTAATTATGCACTGGAATGATCATAGGGATTTCCGAGGAGCAGATCAAGAAATATTCATTGTGACCGATCACTTCACGTTCCTCCTCCGGTGAAATCCGTTTAGTTCCGGTATCAGGTGTCAATACAATATGATCTCCGATCGGCCGAAAACTTCCTTATCTGTACAATCCCGATTGGATGCTTGTCGGTGTTCATGGTTCAAGAAGGTAGAAACCAAATCGATAATGCGGGCGATAAAGGTTATTTCGTTTGATAGAATTCAGAACAATGTGGGGAAGTATTTGCCGAGACGAGAAAGATCGAAGTAGTTGTAAATATTATTGTAAATAGAACCAAAATAAGGACACAAGTGTTTATTAAATCTCACATCGTCTTTAGCTTTGCGACTTTTCTTGGAACAGGGTCTGAGGGAATTCGCTTAGATCCGATATAATTAAAATCTACACGACAATATATATATATATATATATATATATATATATTTTATTTTTTTATTTTTTTTTTAATATAATTTCATGTGCAGAATTATTTGAGCTATATCTTCCCTACTGTTATCATGGAGTAAAGTAGGCGCAGTAATCTGTCGATACATTGTTATCAATAGAGGAAATGGATAGGGATTGTTAAGCTCACAGCTCCTGAGCTATCTCTTCCCCTTGGTGGTATTAAGTGTCACAAGCAGGGGTTTGCTGGTGACCCCAGTAATTCAATCAGTCAGCTGCCTCTGTCCACACTGACCCTCTATTCTTCCTGTGCATCAATAGACAGGACCCCTCCAGAGGTCTGCGAATAAACCCTCTAATTGTCACATAGCAATCAGTAATTACAATACACCCATTATGTGCCTGACACCTCTACAACTCACACTGGACAAACTGCACTTCTGTGCTACACCCCTGATATTTATACAATGACTTCCCCTCTTCTGAAAAGAGCCATTATACTTCTATTACAGCTCTGCCTAATAATGCCTGCAGGACTTATATTCATTATCTGTATGAAAACATAAAGGTGTATGTGTATATATATTTGTATATGATCTTCACATGTGTCATGGAATATATATATATATATATATATATATATATATATATATATATGTATGAGACATCCAGTGCTCTGCGGTACAAGTCCAGTGCCATGGAGGTCAGCCCAATGCCCGGCAGTGTGGTAAAGCTTGGGCAGCCTCCTGCACAGGAATGCACTTGTTACTTTACACTTTAGCGCTCCCAGCGCCTGTCCCCACTATGTGACATCATAAAGTCACACGTCCCCAGTTCTCAGCAGCCTGTGTCCACACATTAAAGCCCTGGCAAGTTTATGTGCCTGTTTAATAGTCCACTCGGATCTGTATCTGGAGCACTGAAATCCTGCCAGCTCTTTACTGTTTATTTGCCATTACTTTGCCATTACCTCTTAGTGGCTCTTTACTGCATCTGGCACAAAGTGCTAATAATGAGCCCGAATATCTGACTTTACCTAGCCCTTCTTATAAGAGAGCCCCCATGTTCAATATCAGGGACACAATCATAACCCATGCTTCATGTGAGGAGCAGAAGCTTCTATCATTCATCTTACTAGTGTATGCTTTCTTTCTTTCTCTCTTTCTTTCTTTCTCTCTTCCTTTCTCTAGCTCTCTCTTTTCTTTTTCTTTCATTCTTTCTTTCTTTTTTCTTTATCTATTTCTTTCAATTCTTCTTTATTTCTCACTTTATTTCTTTTTTTAAATCATTTATCATATGAGTGTTTCTCTTTCTTTCTTTCTTTCTTTTTATCATTTATTGAGTGTAATCTTTTTTCTTTCTCTCTCTTTCTTTCTCTCTCTTTAATTCTTTCTTTCTCGCTCGCTCTTTTCTTCCTTTTTTTTCTTTATCTCTTTCTTTCTATGCTTCTTTATTTCTCGCTTTATTTCTTTTTTTTATCATTTATCTTATGAGTGTTTCTTTCTCTCTCTTTCTATATCTTTCTCACTCTTTCTCACTCGCTCTCTTTTCTTTCTTTTTTTCTTTCTCTTTCTTTCTATGCTTCTTTATTTCTTGCTTTATTTCTTTTTTTTAAATCATTTATCTTATGAGTGATTCTTTCTTTCTCTCTTTCTTTCTTTCTTTTTCTTCGGTTCGCCACTGCAAACTTAATGTCCCATCTACAGTTCATTGATTTCAGTCTTTAAGTTATGATTGACTGAAAAATCCAACATATATTTTAGAATAAGGTTAAATTAACCAGAACCTAATAGAAATGATTCTTTGTAAAAAATAAATAAATAAAAATGTTGCCCTTTGCTAATGCAAGTTCCATCCATAGGAAGAATTTTTATGAATTGATAAATATGTTTGATCATAACTTAATGGAAACATTATCAATAATGACACCCAAAAAGTGTCCAGTTTAATGTCTGATAATCTAGAAAGACATCTATTTTGTATGTTCAGTCTAACACAGAATAATATATCATACTGCTAATTCATCAAAGCAGGTAATAATATAATAATATGTTTACTAGACATCAGATAATGCTTTAGCCTAATTTTCTTTTGCAGGAAAACCCTCATTTACCAGATGGTACTTTACAAACATTGTATTATAGGCATTGTGATGCACCTACAGGCCAGTAGGAAGTCATTTCTCAATAATCCATTATCCGAGCCATAGTTGTCACTCTTCTTGTAAACACCATCTATTATAGCTGAATGTCATCTGGAGACCTTTGTGCTGCATTGATACTAGTTTGTCCAGGACTGGTGTACAGACCTAGCATGCAGAAGTTTATGTCTAATTATGTTGTAAGTTGATGCATAGCTATATTTAGTCCAGACGTGCATTTTTCTTTAGGATTATGGTAGTAGTTGTTAGCCACTACTGTGATGCCTGTGATTTTAGACTACTGCTTCCCTCTAGTGGCAATATAGTGGGAGTCTGTAGTTTCAGGCCACAGCTGGTGACATCACTTATTCTTCTGCTATTAGCTGGAAGAGGAGCTGTGGGGGAGAGAGGTGAGATGAGTATTTATTTATTTATTTATTGTTACAATTTTTTTTTATAATCCCATTAATTCTTAATATACCCTCACAAAGACCAATGTTACTACATTTGAGGGTGCATTGTTTTAATTTAGGATCTAGTAAATATTGATAAAGGTAGATCCTGTGCTACATTCTCTTCTACAACATGATCTTGTTGAACTGGGAACCCTTCCTTGCGGGCAGTACCAATTGCCTTTAGTAATATTTGTAATGGATTTTGTCCAGTGCCATAGTAATCCTTTATAGTTACTTTTGCACTTAAACCCATTTGTTTTGGGTAATTTCCATCACATTTGGAAGTATTTCTTGAGTAGGCTCTTCCGCTATAATTCTTTATTTTGGGTACTAATCTTCGCAGGTTTAAACAGAGCTTTCTTCAAACAAGATTTAGCCAATGTTTAATTCCAGATGAAGCTTGCAAACCTGCTTGGCATGTAACGGGTTAGTAATTGAACCAATGGTATGGCAGAGGTGGTGGAGTTAAAAAGTGACAGCTTTATAGGACAGGCAGATTTTATATAAAACAAAGCCATTCTGTTTGATTAACATGTAATAAAATGTTTCTAGAGAAGGAAGGGTCTGTTTACAGAACCCATTTCCAGAGTCAGACATGCTACTTTGGGCTTTGCCTTTACAGCTAAACACACTTAGAACCCTTTGTAGTTGCCTAGTCCAGGATCCCATTACTTGATCATGGTTCAGATACAGCTTTGCCTGTAATTAATGACTTTTACCTATTTAGTAAAGAGGGAGGAGAAAGTCTAAATTCCTGGTTCATTGGGTGTCTCCAGAGAGGGAGAGAGAAAGTTGAGCTTGGCTTATGTCCAGTTCTGCACAATGTCAACATTGAATATTTGAATTCCCAGACTCTATTTAACAACTTTCTAAATAAATAAACTCATTGTGTGTCTGTGTTTGAAAATTATTTTACCTCTTTAAAAAACTACAGCATCTCATTACAGGTCTCGAAGGCTGTCTTGCTTTATAAATAAATACAAACAGAGCAGAGTAGGCAGCAGATCTCTGCACAGTATAAGGCCTCTAATGTAACACATGGCTCTTCTGGACGGCTCTCTGTGACATGATATCTAATCATAACTAAAAACAAATCTTGGTTCACAAAGTCAGTTAAGAATTAATCATTTCTTGGAGGCCCATGTGTTCACTCTGACTTTAGAGGTGTCCTGCATAGGCTCAATCATCTAAGACTGGCCTGGCATAGGAACTTAGGAGAGGCTCCACTTGTTTTCCCTTAAAAGGCTATTACTTAATAGATTCACGCCGTAATGTGAATGAACAGACACTCAGTAATAATATTACATGATAAAATATGTACCATTGCTTCCTTGTTACTTAATTCTGCCTGGGACAAATGACTGTGACCTGCAGATTATTGCATGTTTGTACAGGGTGATGTGTTATTTCAAGTGAAATATATATTTGAACATGTTTGTTGTATGCAAGACCCACAGACCTAGATCTGTATTTTTCTAACTAAAATAAAGTTTACCTTACTAAAATACATAACTTTGCCCAGCGGGATTGACCAGTGTTTGTCTGACATCCTGTCCATTAAATATAATTTTGGTCAGAGACCTCATTATACATAGATTTATTACACATTCGTCTCATTGAAGAGTTCATCCATTGGTGCTGTCACTCACTTTGATAAAGATAATTGTTTAGAATGTTGCTAAAACTGCAGGTCTTTTCTTACTTTAAAGGGGTACTCCTGTGGAATTTTTTTTTTTAAATCAACTGGCTCCAGAAGGTTACACAGATTTTTAAATGACTTCTATTTAAAAATCTTCCAGTACTTATCAGCTGCTGTATGCTACAGAGGAAGTTCTTTTCTTTTTGGGTTTCTCTTCTTTCTGACCAAAGTGCTCTCTGCTGACACCTCTGTCCATGTCAGGAACTGTCCAGAGCAGGAGAAAATCCCCATAGCAAACCTATCCTGCTCTGGACAGTTCCTGACATGAACAGAGGTATCAACACTGAGCATTGTGGTCAGACAGAAAAGAACTTCCTTTATATTATACGGCAGCTGATAAGTGCTGGAAGGATTAATATTTTTAAATGGAATTCATTATCTGTTTAACTTTCTGGCACCAGGGGATTTTGAATTTTTTTTCCCACTAGGTACATTCACACATACTTTATCCTCTGTGGATTTTAGACTCTATGGATTTTAGACGGCAGATTTATTTATATTGGTTAAATCCACAGCATAGAATCCGCAGGGTGAAATCCACAGCAGAATAACTTCAAGTCAACATTCCCCAAAGCTGGCCGTAGACAACTCTTTTACTTAGTTAAATAGTAAATGAAGTTACAAACTAAATATCAGAACAATTTAATATTCCCTAAACATATTTATTGCAAAGGTGTGAATGAGTCCTCCTAATCCTGACTGTTTTCTGAAAATCCACAACTAGTATGTGCAATGTGTCTGAGTTTATGCTGTCATTTTGTATGCATCTATAATGTATAACCCACAGCCTGCTATGGTCCCATACAGAAGCTGTGTGCCCTTTCTTTTTATATTACAATCCCTGATTCCAGCCTATAGCCCTTAGCCCCTATCCACAATCTTAAGAATAGGAAACCTTGTCTATTGTCAGAATGCAACTATGAGTCGTGTTTGAGCACCGCTGCTCCACTTTTTGTTTATTGGAGTTGCCAGAGACAGTCGGACACTGCACTAGGCCATCTCTGGCTGCTCCCATAGGCAAAAAATGGAGCAGTTGTGACCATGCGCAACCTGCACTCCTATGGTCCCTGTTTTTGAGATTGTGGGGTGTCCCAGTGATCAGACGCCCCAATAATCAGATAGTTATCCCCTTTCCTGTGGATAGAGGCTGAAATAACCCTTTATGACTCAGAGAGCACATATCACATCTCATGCTTGCAGGATGCAAAATGTACTTATATAAAACAGGAGGTTTTATTAAAAAAATATAGGAGGTTCTGTGAAGGAGACAAAAGAAAGGGGATTTCATACTGTGCAAAATTTAATTAATAGTCTCTATTCTAGAGTCACTACAATGGGTGATCTATGTAAAGCTAAGCTTGATTAAAGAAGCATTTTCTTTTTCTTACACAGTGCAGCATAGGCTCTTATTAGAGAACAGGTTCTTGTGTATGCGTTGTGCTTACCTTTCACCTAATGAGACCAACCTAATCACATGGCTAGACTCCAGCAACCAGAAGTCTAAACAGCTGACACTCATAATGCATCACTTCCTCTGACACATTAATCACTGTGATTTTGAGTGGGTCAGACTGGTGATCACATGACTCAGTTACAGCAATGAACCGCATTGATGGAGCTGTGCTGGAATGCAACAAATGGAGCTGTAGGACTAGTGATGGTGAGTGTGCATGATATATACATATATATATATATATATATATATATATAACACATAACCTGGAGTGTTTCTTTATGAGAGTATCCTAATACTTTTACTGTATGTATACACTGTGTTTTAGGAAATATATGCATTTTTGCCAGCAAAGTAAGGAGCTGAGTAAGAACGTTTTCTGGGCTGTCTAATATGTCATGGTGAACATGGTATTTATACTAAAGGTGCAAGGTGGGCTGAAGGCTAAGTTTACACATTGTAAAATCATAACCAAAAAAGAAGTTAAAGGGCTTTAAAAAGTGATAGCTTTTAAATTGAATTATTTTGTAAAACAGCTTTAAACATTTTCCAGCGCACTATTAGGGAATTACTTACAAGAACAAAAGCAGCTGTAAAGAACAACTTTTTGGTCATCTAAAGAATCAAACAAGTAGGTGCATTATATTTTTCTTTCCTATGGTGGTCCTGAATAGGGATGGATTACTTGCTGTAGGGTTCCACCACAAAGGACCAGATCAAAGTTGGGAGAAATCCTTTGGAAAAAGATCTAGTGGGATGCCTGTCCCAAGAAGCAGTGCCGAATAATATGCATATTATTAATGCTGGACATGATATCATTGTTTGCAGATCATAACTTGTAATATAACAGGCCCGATCCATTGTTTAGTAAGGTAGAAGCTGCTAGAGGTATTCAGCAGCTACTTCTCCCTATGGCAATAAACATTCAGGACCCTCCCTAGTAATACATTTTAGTAGAAGTGTCATTCCACTGCATATTGCCTTAAAGGGGTACTCTGCTGCTCAGCGGCGCCGGGAGCTTGTGACATCATGGCCCCGCCCCCTTCTGGCATCACGCCCTGCCCCCTTAATGCAAGTCTATGGGAGGGGGCATGATGTCATGAGGGGACTATAGCGTCACGAGCTCCTGGCGCTGGCTCCAGCGTTCGGAACAGTTTGTTCCAAACGATGAGGAGTACCCCTTTAACTTTAAAGGGGTTGTCTGTTGACTTTTTTTTTTCAGGTGGTAAAAAAATAAAATAAGTCATAACCTTACCCTTGGCTCCTGTTATGACCCTTTCCAGTTCTCCCACTGGTCTCTGTTTTCTGATCTATCTTGATATGAATATGTCATGGCCAATGTTGTGGCCATTGATTTACTGCTATGGTCACATGTCCATGTTGAGAGGGAGCAGGAGGTTATACATGGGCCATTTATATGGATACACCTTAATAAAATGAGAATGGTTGGGGATATTAACTTCCTGTTTGTGGCACATTAGTATATGTGAGGGGGGAAACTTTTTAAGATGTGTGGTGACCATGGCAGCCATTTTGATGTCGGCCATTTTAAATCCAACTTTTGTTTTTTCAAAAGGAAGAGGGTCATGTGACACATCACACGTATTGGGAATTTCCCAAGAAAAACAATGATGTGCTTGGTTTTAATGTAACTTTATTCTTTCATGAGCTTTTTACAAGTTTCTGACCACTTATAAAATGTGTTCAATGTGCTGCCCATTGTGTTGGATTGTCCATGCAACCCTCTTCTCCCACTCTTCACGCACTGATAGCAAAACCGCAGGAGAAATGCTAGCACAGGCTTCTAGTATCCATAATTTCAGGTGCTGCACATCTCGTATCTTCACAGCATAGTCAATTGCCTTCAGATGACCCCAAAGATAAAAGTCTAAGGGGGTCAGATCGGGAGACCTTGGGGGCCATTCAACTGGCCCACGATGACCAATCCCCTTTCCAGGAAACTGTTCATCTAGGAATGCTCGGACCTGACACCCATAATGTGGTGGTGCACCATCTTGCTGGAAAAACTCAGGGAACGTGCCAGCTTCAGTGCATAAAGAGGGAAACACATCATTATGTAGCAATTTCACATATCCAGTGGCCTTGAGGTTTCCATTGATGAAGAATGGCCCCACTATCTTTGTACCCCATATACCACACCATACCATAAATTTTTGTGTTCCAACAGTCTTGGAGGGATCTATCCAATGTGGGTTAGTGTCAGACCAATAGCGGTGGTTTTGTTTGTTAACTTCACCATTCACATAAAAGTTTGCCTCATCACTGAACAAAATCTTCTGCGTAAACTGAGGGTTCTGTTCCAATTTTTGTTTTGCCCATTCTGCAAATTCAGTGTGCCAATCTGGGTCATCCTCGTTGAGATGCTGCAGTAGCTGGACTTTGTAAGGGTGCCATTTGTGAGTAGCTAATATCCGCCGAAGGGATGTTCGACTAACGCCACTCTCCAGTGACATGCGGCGAGTGCTATGCTGTGGGCTCTTGCTGAATGAAGCTAGGACAGCCACTGATGTTCCTTCATTAGTGACAGATTTCATGCGTCCACATTTTGGCAAATCCAACACTGAACCAGTTTCATGAAACTTAGCAAGCAGTTTGCTAACTGTAGCATGGGAGATGGGTGGTCTCGTAGGGTGTGTTGCATTGAAATCTGCTGCAATGACCAGGTTACTGCGTTCACCAGACATCAACACAATTTCTATCCGCTCCTCACGTGTTAACCTTGACGACATGTCAATTGCTGTAAACAAAGAGAAACACCAGTGGTTAATCTTACGGACATAGAGCTGACCCCACCATTTCTGTCAGCATTGGAAAAAGGACTGAACTATGGCTTATCTGAACCGTTTAAATATGAGGATTTTGAAATTGACTTTTTTAAAGCCATTCGTAAACTTAAAGGGGTTTTGCGCTGCCCTGCAGTTTGGAGTTCCGCTCGCAGCGTCCGGAAGTTCATTACTCCGAACGCTCTGTGCGGGCTTCCGTGTTCGCGGCCGCCCCCTCGTGACGTCACGCCCGGCCCCTCATGACGTCACGCCCCTCAACGAAAGTCTATGGGAAGGGGCTGGGTGTGATGTCATGAGGGGGCGGCCGTGAACACGGAAGCCCGCACACAGCGTTCGGAGTAATGAACTTCCGAATGCTGCGAGCGGAGCTCCGAAAGGAAGGGCAGCGCACAACCCCTTTAATCTTGAAAAGTTTTTTTTCGCACACTAATAAATAGCAAATTATGAGGGGGATACTCCATGTAAAATTGGTCCTTTGGGGTTCACAATAGTGAGGGAGTTCACACAGCATGAAGTTGATTGTACTCGTTTACTTGCTGAGTTGTCAGGGGATACTCCTATTCCCTTACAAAATTCTGAAAATATTGCTATTACTCTGTTTTTGGGGGGCAATAAGTCTTCTTTCAACCCTCCAGTTATTCCAGGGAGTCCCCTTGACATATTCAGCAAGAATGTTCTTAAAGACATCAAGGCTCTGGTGTATCCCTCCCCAGTTTCCAATTAGACTGGAGATGAATTAACTGCTTTGAGAAATCTAATGTCCAACCCCAATATACTGGTATCTAAGGCCGTGAAAGGGGGAGCTGTTGTAATTTGGTATCAGAAGGAACATGACTCCAAAGCAGAAATACAACTAAATAATAATACTGTCTATGAAAGCCTTTCCCAAAATCCCACAAATAATATCAAAGTAAAATTACAAGCCCTATTGTGCAGACATGTGGATATAGGGGTATTAGTTCCTCCCCAGCCAAAATTTCCGTACTGGTACATATTCCCAAAAATCCACAAGTCACTGAGCCGACCCCCTCGCTGCCCTACTGTTGCAGGGGTCGGCTCAGTGACTGAAGCCATTTCCAGTTATTTGGACTGGTTAATGTCTCCCATATTAAAAGAAATTCCCTCCTTCTTAAGAGATACAGGGGATTTGATCCAATGCTTGGAGGGATTTTAATGGAATCCGCAATACTCCCTGGCTCCAATAGATGTTGAAAGCCTGTATACCGGTATCCCTCATGATGTGGGTATACAGGCCATGGATGAGTGTTTGTACTAATAAGTCATAAGGAATTTATTTCCATCTTTAAAGAAGCACTGGAATTCGTTTTAAAAAACAATGCCTTTCAAAATAACAACAAGTAGTTTAATCAACGACAAGGGGCTGCAATGGGGACCCCCGTCACTTGCGTTTATGCCAATGTATTTTTGGAAATGTTTGAAAGCAAATTCGTCTTCACCTCCAATATTCCCTTTGTTAAACATATTTAGTTATTTCTTCATTTCGTTGATGATATTTTTGTTGTTTGGGATGGAGGTGAAGAAGAATTTGCTCAGTTTATTGACTTTCTTAATAGAACGAATGAAGTAAACATGCTGTTCACACATCAGTTTGGAGGGAAGAGGTTGGAATTCTTAGATGTGCAAATTCTAGCAATTGAGGATACCTTGGTTACTACCTCATATTGTAAAAACACCTCCCATAATGCCCTCCTACATTTTCAGAGTTTACATCCAGTCCAAACTAAAAAGAGTATACCATACAGTCAGTTTTTTCATATCAACGCAACAACAATGACAATAACAAGTACTTGCAGGAAACAGAAGATTTATCCAAATGTTTACTAGCACGGGGGTACCCGAAGAAAATAGTGTCCAAAGCATTTGACACAGTTAAAGTACAGTTAAAAACTAGACAGGAATTGTTTAGCACTAAACCCAAAAGAAAAGTAAATACTGGAGAAAGGTTTATGTTTTCATTTAAAAATTCCCCCATGAACCACATAATCAGTAACGTTATCAAAAAGAACTGCTTTATTTTGCAGGAAGATACCTATAGTGACACAAAAACGCAATAAGACTCTTAATTCCCTTTTAAAAACTTTCAAAAACCAAAGTAAAGCTAAACAAAACAAAAAGCATTGGTTAATGGATAGCATCTCTAAGGGAAATTTTAGGTGCCATAACTGTTCTGTTTGCAACCAGAATTTGGATTGTTAGAGCTAATGCGCTTGGTCCTTTGGGACTAAATGATAAAAATTAGTTTGGTGTCTTTCTCCACTAAGCTTTATCCGCAGTGTTTCAATATGGTGATGTTTTTATGGTTTTAATGTAGTATCACTTTAGTTTGCTGCACTTGTTTATTGTCTCTATAGTAACGCCCACCAGGTTAATCCATATAAACAACACCTTGACATATTACGTCATTACGGGCCAGAGGAAGCGCTGCTGTGCGCAAAACTTGTTGCCGCCCCTGTGTAAGCCCCCAACCTCACCTCTTCCACCGTTGCTCCCTGTGTGTCCGTCCATCCTGCTGTATGTTCCTGTTTGCATTGATTAAAACCTGGATTTGCTACTTGCTGGTGAGTGCATTATCCTTCCAACTCTCTCTGCTTATGTTTTACTGTACCTGCTAGTTCTGGGATGAGAGCCCCTCCACCACTCAATGTATATTGGGACTGATACACGTGCTGAATACTATCCATTGTGACAGAGCCAGCGTGTATTAGGTACTAGCAGTGCCAGACCTTTTCTTTTTCTCCTTGGTGAATTTTGTTATACTATGACTTTAGCTGTAAAAAAGAGCTCACTCTGGGAAGTGTACAGAAATGGCCGACTGAGAAAGCTAATTGACCTTCTGCATTATGGGAGCTTTGCAAAAGTCTTAGGTTATGTTCACACAGCAGATATTTCCATCTGAAAAATATGCCGCAGAGTCCACAGCAGTAATCTGAGACATACCCTTGGATTTCTGCCATTTTTACTTTCCTTTGGTTTTTAGATATAGATTAGATACAGAAGAATGTCAAAGAAGAACCATGTCATTTCTTTCTTTCTTATTCATCATATGAACTGCAGGGTCTTTCAGACGGAGGGCAGTCAATGTAAATTACATACTAGTGTAGAACTAGGGTTCAGAAGGTGGTTCCAGGCTGCCAAAGTGCCACAGCTTTACTCCCCCTCCCCACCGTTTACTCTCCTGCTGGAGCAATGTTCAGGGTTTGGCTTCCAGTGCTGAGCCATGTCTCCAGATCACATCTGGAGTCTGGACCCTGAACGTCACTTAAGCAAGAGAGAAAGAGAGAGAAGTGGGGGCGCAAGGACAATAATGTTGTGGCATGCTGAGCAGCCTAGCTCACCTCCTGGACACTTGTGGCCACCAAATAAAGTTGATATTACAAGCATTCCCAGGAGCTAGTAGTATTGGTATGTCTGATTTACATTTTCTATCATAAATTCAGTGTACTGAATCATGAATAGGAAGACACAGGAGCCTCACTTCAGAGCACCTTTTTGACTGATGTACAGAGCCCTATATGATGTAATCAAGGGGGGGGGGCTGGGTGGTGAGGCTGAGCGAGGAGGCATGCCATGCTATGGCATTTGAGCAGTTTGGCTCCACCTGCTTGACACTTGACTGAGAAATAAAAAGGACATAATTATAAATTTGGTAATCCCTATCAGCTCCAGGAATTATACAGTTTGGGGGAAATTTATCAAAACCTGTGCAAAGGAAAAGTTGCCCAGTTGCCCATAGCAACCAATCAGATCACTTGTTTCATTTTGCAGAGGCCTTGTTAAAAATGAAAGAAGCAATCTGATTGATTGCTATGGGCGACTGGGCAACTTTTCCTCTGGACAGGTTTTGATAAATCTCCCCCTTTGTTTTTATACCCTAACAGTTATCCATTGAGGTCTGCAACACAGGTGGCAGATTCTTTTTTTAAATCAGAAAAAAATCCATTGTGTAAACTATGGTGTGGATTCACCCCCACCCCTGAAAATAATAGGACATGTGGATTTTCACACTGAACTTAGAGACATGTTGTTTGGGCTATAATATAGAAGGCCCTTCTACATATGCAAATGCTTCAGCAATTACGTGTGCCAATGTTGGCGATCTGCACTCAGGTACCGAGCCTTAATGAAGGTCAATCAATCGTGTATATATATATATATATATATATATATATATATATATATCCCCTTTTATCCCCTTAAGGACACATGATGTACTAGAACGTCATGTGTCCGCTCCCGATCTATAACGCGGGGCCCGGCCTCTAACAACGGCCGGGACCCATGGCTAATAGCGCGCGGCATTGATCGCGGTGCCGCGCTATTAACCCTCTAGACGCGGCGTTCAAAGTTGAATGCCGCGTCTAAAGTGAAAGTATGCAGGTTAGCTCAGTGGGCTGTTCGGGATAGTCATGGCGAAATCGCGGCATCCCGAACAGCTTACAGGACAGCAGGAGGGTCTCTACCTGCCTCCTCGCTGTCCGATCGCCGAATGACTGCTCAGTGCCTGAGATCCAGGCATGAGCAGTCAAGCGGCAGAATCATCGATCACTGGTTTCCTATGAGAAACCAGTGATCAATGTAAAAGATCAGTGTATGCAGTGTTATAGGTCCCTATGGGAGCTATAACACTGCAAAAAAAAAGTGAAAAAAAAAGTGAATAAAGATCATTTAACCCCTCCCCTATTAAAAGTTTGAATCACCCCCCTTTTCCCATTAAAAAATAAACACAATGTAAATAAAAATAAAAATATATGGTATCGCCGCATGCGAAAATGTCCAAATTATAAAAATATATCGTTAATTAAACCGCACGGTCAATGGCGTACGCGCAAAAAAAAAATTCCAAAGTCCAAAATAGTGCATTTTTGGTCACTTTTTATATCATGAAAAAATGAATAAGTCCTATGAATGCAAAAACGGTACCGCTAAAAACTTCAGATCACGGCGCAAAAAATGAAAAATGAGCCCTCACACCGCCCCATACTCTCAAAAATAAAAAATTTATAGGGGTCAGAAGATGACAATTTTAAACGTATTAATTTTATATAAGTAGGGTATCATTTTAATCGTATGGACCTACAGAATAAAGATAAGGTGTCATTTTTATCTAAAAATGTACTACGTAGAAACAGAAGCCCCCAAAAGTTACAAAACAGCGTTTGTTTGTTTTTCAATTTTATCTCACAATGATTTTTTTTTCCGTTTCGCCGTAGATTTTTGGGCAAAATGACTGACGTCATTACAAAGTAGAATTGGTGGTGCAAAAAATAAGCCATCATATGGATTTTTAGGTGCAAAATTGAAAGAGTTATGATTTTTTAAAGGCAAGGAGGAAAAATGAAAATGCAAAATCGGAAAAACCCCGGTCCTTAAGGGGTTAAATTTGGTACCTCAGTGCTGATATATAACATTGCTGCTACATGTAAAAAACTTGCTTATACATTCAGCTATATTCATCTATAGACATGATATAAGTCCATAGAGATCCTTATACAATTTACATGTATATGGAGAAGATGTGGGTAACAACTATAGTCTTTGTTATACTAGATAAAAGGTCTTTCATAGGCAAAATTGTCAGCAAGTTAGTATCCACAAGAACATTATTACCTTTGCCATCTGAAGACACCTCCTGAAGCTAAGAAAACATTGGGGCTCGACCATTCTGTGCAGCTGACCCTGTCACTTTGCTCTGTTCTTCCTCACCTTAAAGTAGAGCTGTATTGTTTTCCACTGGGACCTTGAGCTGACTCTTTATTCTTATACTTGATGGCCTCACATGTGAAATAAAGCCATCAGACATAATTAGCTTTTTGAGCCATTTCATGACAGGATAAACGCATCAATATGGAATGCCACACAAACATTATGCATGCTCCCTGTGTATTATCACTGTCTGATATCCATCACCCTATTCAAGGGTTTAAAAGTCAGTCATGGCCACTTAGCACCAGCATGGGAGGTCCCTGGGAAGATATGCAACAGAATTCAATGATATTAAACAATAAAAAGTGCATTAAAAGTCAGATAGCTAACAGCACAGTGCAACATTGTATTATCTAAGGTGAGTATTTATATAATAATAACAACTATCATTATTAATAATAATAATAATAAATAAACATAATACAAAATGCAAATAAATAAAGCCAACTTTAGCAGGGGTTTATTATGACCAGTGTAAGAAGTGCCAGCATCTCAGATGTGAAGGATCTATGAAGATGTGCCAGCATCTCAGATGTGAAGGATCTATGAAGATGTGCCAGTATGTCAATAAATCGGGTGAATCTGTGGCTACCAATCGGGCTACTAATGGGTGCTGTAGATTTCTGCAGTAATGTATACCAGTTTATCGCATAAATTATAATAAATCTGCTGGGTAATGATAGCTGGCCACCTTTCCTGCCCACTTTTACAAAACTGGTGGGTGCCGTGTAACAGGGCCAAAAAAGTCTCAAGTGTTTGCGTAAATGAGCATTGCACAAAAATCTGCAACTTTTGCAGTCCAAAAACTGGTGTAAGTACAATGATAAATTCTCCCCATAGTCTTCACCCAGAAAAGAACGCACATAGGGGAGAGTTCTCAAAACCTGGGCGGAGAAAAAGTGGAGCAGTTGCCCATAGCAATTAATCAGATAGCTTATTTTATTTTCTTTCTATTAAAAAATGAAAGAAGTGATCTGATTGGTTGCTATGGGCAACTGGTCAACTTTTCCTCTGTTCTGGTTTTGATAAATCTCACCCATAATCATTTGGAAATATTACGTAACAGAGAAAGTAACTATTTTATTTGTCTTTGACTTGTAGGTCAAATTCCAATAACATTTTAGAAACATACATTCCTGTCTTCTCAAATACACCTATTCGAAAGATAATGGGCATTACAGAGATATATATGACTAATTTTTTGTTTTTCTGCTTTATTTAGCATGTATGTTGAGAAATCTCCTGATGTACAAAATATCACGTCTGCTCGGGTCAATTCTCAGATAAAGGCCAACAGACTGTCCTTTTGGCCTCTATATGACCAGTATACATCAGTATACTGCATAAAGAGTGGGTTTAATAGCGTAGAAGACTAAGTCGTTTCTGTAAAAAAATATCAGTTAAATTCAATATTAGCCTTTGGGTAATAAATGTATTACATGTATGACATCCATCACCCATAGCCTATATTGGCACCCTTTTAACAGATAACTTAAATTAAAAAAAAGCTTCAAATGCATAATATAAATGGATCTTATGCTAGTTTATAGGTGACAGATGACCCTGTCAGGCATCGGTCACAGTTGTATACCTCTGGACCTTTTTCCAGGATATACATTAAACGGGAGAAACAATGTGATATGGACCCACCTTGCAGCATATTTTGAAGAGTATTAAATAGGATGTCACTTACATGTTTAAAAAAATGGCTCCAAATATTGTAAAAAAAAAAGAAGAGAAGGCATATTCATTGTGCTACTCCCATTCTACAGGGTGGGCCATTTATATGGATACACCTTAATAAAATGGGAATGGTTGGTGATATTAACTTCCTGTTTGTGGCACATTAGTATATGTGAGGGGGGAAACTTTTCAAGATGGGTGGTGACCATGGCGGCCATTTTGAAGTCGGCCATTTTGAATCCAACTTTTGTTATTTCAATAGGAAGAGGGTCATGTAACACATCAAACTTATTGGGAATTTCACAAGAAAAACACAAGGGTTTTTTCTTTTATTGGTTCCAAGTTACACTCTTCTTTCTTTTGATCCTCCACGGGGGATTCTTTGCTACCCTTCTCTCCTCTGTTTCTCCTCCTCCTTTTATGGCCTCCACGTCTTTTCCTCCTCAAAAACTAGGGTTCGTGCTTGCTGGGGTCACTGCAACATCTTTAATATGGCTCATTTCATCTGATTCACTGGATTCATATTCAGTAGTTAGAAAATCAGTGGTAGACTTCTTTTTCTTAGAATTGTAATTGACTTGGCCTTTGTTTACATGCTGTTTTCTGCCATTGCGCATTTTAGAATTCTCATCTCCTGAACCAAATCTAGTGAACAAAGTTTTGGTTTCAAAGTCTTTTTTGTCCCTCATATATTTGTCTCATTTTATTTCCTTTAATGTAGTTTGTAGTTGCAAGATTTTCTTATCCAAACTTTGTATATAATTATTGACTTGTTCCTCTGTAAGTTGGTTCTCAGTTCAATTTTGGCTTTACATAACTCAGTAGTTATGGGCTCATACTCACTTTGGTTTTGTGTGAGAATTAATTGTTGTAGATTTAAACAGTGCACTATATGGGCTTCATCCCAAGCGGCTAAGAACTCGGGATTACTGGCAAACTGTGATGGAGATTTACAGACATGGAGCCCTCTTGGTGTCTGTTTACACTCAGCGTAAGCTGTGAGAGATTGGATGGTCCAAAATAGACTAAGCCCCTGCCTGTGCTCTACCTGTGTTGATAGCTGCTTCCATCGATGTGCTTGGAGATTCCAAATCCATATGAATTGCGTTTTCCATACTGCGTGCCTCATACATTTTGAATATAGATGCAACAAAATTCACCAAGTACCTAATACACACTGGATCTGCCACAATAGATAGTGTTCAGCCCGTGTATCAGTCCCAATATACATTGAGTGATGGAGGTGCTCTCATCCCAGAACTAGCAGGTACGGTAAAACATAAGCAGAGATAGTTGGAAAGATAATGCACTCACCACGTACTTCTCATTAGCAATTCCAGGCGTTGTTCCCTGTGTGTCCGTCCGTTCTGCTGTATGTTCCTGTTTACATGTGACAGAATTATATAGGTAAACCAAACACAAGCTCTTACAGACCCAGTTATGGCTTCTTACTTTTGCCATTGCTCAGGTCCGGTGGTTCCCAGTTCCCAACCAACTCCGGTGGTTCCCAGCTGCATCTCGGATGGTGCAGGGCGGCACATAAATTGTCAGTAGATAAGAGAAACAATTCCAGTGTGGATCATATGCGGTGCAGCAATCCCATTTATTGTGCTTAAAAGTCCTAAACAAAGACACAGGTAGTGTTAACAAGTCACACGTTTCGAGTGTTGCCACCCTTAGTCATACTAGTATGACTAAGGGTGGCAACACCTGAAACGTGTGACTTGTTAACAGTGAATGGAATTGCTGCACTGCATATGATTTACACTGGAATTGTTTTTGTTATCTGCTGAATATTTCCCTGACTGAACTGAAAAGTCACCTTGGTTTATGTAACACCGTAGAAAATACTGCTAGATGCTTTAGGTCATAGGTCTTATTAAGGGTACTCAAATATAAGGGAAAGTAAGCAGTTTTGACTTTGCAGCTCTGAGGTCCCGGAGGCTTTCTGTAAGCTACTGATTTTTACAATACTTGGAAACATTACAAGAATAACTTCAACAACAACTCCAATTACAAAAATATTTTCCCTATAGCAACCATATGTGTCAATATAAATTTATTTTCTTATTTTCCAATGTTTTGCAGCAGTCTTTAACAATAAGCAGCTCTTTAAAACTGTATCACATGTTCAAACTGTAGTATTTTCCAGTATGTGCTTACAATTAAAAATGATAGTTATGATCTTTACACTTACAACTATAGATAGTATGCTCACAACGGTCCATATACCACTATTATTTCTGGACTCACTGGGTTGAGGGCAAAAAAACCTATTTACAATCTACAGATCAATCACTAGTATGGTAAAGGCAGATGCCAAACAAGGTGGATACTGGTTAGAAATCTGGGTTGGTAGCGGGAGACACTGTAAACCCGATCAATATGCAGAAGAACATGTTTTACAGAGATTTTATACAGTTACAACATACAGTAGTGTTTATGGGCGAGCAGGTAATAAGCCCATCAACAAGTGTTTCTGTAATAACCATATATTGTGCTTCACTTCAGTGTATGAATGTATTGTCACTCATAAGTGAACAAATAAAAAACAAGAAATTTTTTTTTTGGCTACACAGTGTTCCAACCATTGTGTCTCTAACTGTTGCAAAACTACAACTACCAGCATTATTTACACAGGTACTATTTTTCCACACCACCTCCATATAGCTCTATGGGAGAGCCGTTCGGCAATCTTTGACTCTGTCATAGAACTATAAAGAGGGGAAGTGGTGGACCCCGCTTCGGGTTGGGGTCATGATGCGCTGCTGTTTAGGAGAGCCACGGCTCTAAACAGTAGATCAGGAGGTAAGTTTTTTTTACATGATACTTGTCCTTTAACCACTTAAGGACCCAGGGCGTACAGGTATTCCCGTGGGAATTACGGTCCCCGCCGCTCGCCAGGTGGGGACCGGACTGGGATGCTTGGAGGCTTTGGCGGGGCATCGGCGGTGGAGGGAGGGGGTGATCGGCGGTGGGGGGTGTGGGTAGGCTTACCTGGGGTCCGGTGGGGCAGCACTCCTGAGCAGCAGTGGTCCCCAGCGATGGTGGTCCCGGCGGTCTTTGGCGGAGGGATCTAACAGCAGGAGGTAAGTGCTGTTTGCCTCCTGCTGTTGCCTAGCAACAACTCCCAGCATGCACAGCCAAAGGACATGCTGAGAGTTGTAGTTTTGCAACAGCTGGAGGCACAACTGCAACTTTTGGCTGGAGGCACAACTGCAATTCTTTGGTTGTCTGGGCATGCTGGGAGTTGTAGTTATGTAGTTATGAAAAATTGTGCCTCCAGCTGTTGCATAACTATAACTCCCACCATACATGGACAGCCAAAGGCATGCTGGGAGCTGTAGTAGTGTGCCAAAACTGCAAAGCTCAGCATGCACTTCGGCTGTCAGTGCATGCTGAGAGTTGTAGTTTTGCAACAGCTGAAAGTACACTGGTTGTGAAACACAGAGTTTGTTACCCAACTCAGGGTTTCGTAACCAGTGTGCCTCCAGCTGTTGCAAAACTACAACTCTCAGCATGCATTGACAGACCGTACATGCTGTGTGCCTCCAGCTGTTGCATAACTACAACCCTTAGCATGTACAGAGAGCCAAAGGACATGCTGGGAGTTTAGTTTTGCAACAGCTGGAGGTTCCCCCACCCCCATGTGAATGTGAGTTTCTCGCTGCAAGTTTGAGATGCAGCAAATTTTCCACTGCAGCCCAAACTCCCAGGGGCAAACTCGCTGTGAACCCCCGCCTGTGTGAATGTACCCTAAAGACACCACACTACACTAACACATAATAAACAGTAGAAAACACTACTTATACACATACCCCTACACAGTCCCCCACCCTCAATAAAAATGAAAACGTCTGGTACGGCAGTGTTTTCAAAACGGAACCTCCAGCTGTTGCAAAACAACAACTCCCGGTATTGCCGCACAGGCATGCTGGAAGTTTTGCAACAGCTGGAGGCTCCCTGTTTGCGAATCACTGGCGTAGAATACCCCTATGTCCACTCCTATGCAAACCC
This sequence comes from Hyla sarda, assembly GCF_029499605.1. Taxonomy (NCBI): domain Eukaryota; kingdom Metazoa; phylum Chordata; class Amphibia; order Anura; family Hylidae; genus Hyla; species Hyla sarda. The sequence goes on along the minus strand of NC_079191.1, from coordinate 141,231,071 downwards.
CTAATTAAGGCTTCAAATGCACATGGCGCTCGCACTTCGGAGCCCTTTAGTATTTTAAGGCAACAGTTTAGGGTCACATGGGGTATTTCTGTACTCAGGAAAAATTGCCTAACAAATTTTGGGGGGGCTTTTTCTCCTTTCACCCCTAATGAAAAGGTAAAGTTGGGGTCTATTCCAGCATGTTATTGTAATAAAATAAAAATTTCAACTAACATGCTCGTGTTGCCCCAAACTTTTTATTTTTACCAGAGGTCAAAGGAAAAAAAGACCCCCAAAATTTGTAACGCAATTTCTCCTGAGTAAGGAAACAAAAAGCTAAGGAGTGAGAGCACCATGTGCATTTAAGGTGATTTGCACAGACATGGCTGATCGTTACAGTGGTTCTGACATAAACACACACACACACAAAAAAAAAACTACACTCCTCACGGAACGTAACAAAGAGTATAGTGAGCCTTAACACCCAACAGGTGTTTGAAGAATTTTCGTTAAAGTTGGTTGTGAAGATAAATTTTTTTTATTTTTTCACTAAAATGCTGGTGTTATCCCAAATTTTTCATTTTCACAAGGGGTAATAGGAAAAAAGCCCCCCATAATTTGTAACACTATTTCTTCTGAGTGTATAAATATAAATACCCCATATGTGGATGTAAAGTGCTCTGCTGGTGCACTACAGGGCTCAGAAGAGAAGGAGTGCCATTGGGCATCTGGAGAGAGAATTTGGCTGGAATTGAAGGCCATGTGCATTTACAAAGACCCCATGGTGCCAGAACAGCGGAACCCCCCTACATGTGACCCCATTTTGGAAACTACACCCCTCACGGAATGTAATAAGGGGTGCAGTGAGCATTTAAGCCCCACTGGTGTCTGAAAGATTTTTTAGAACAGCGGTCCATGAAAAGGAAAAATTTAATTTTTCATTTGCAAAGACCACTGTTCCAAAAGTCTGTAAAACGTCAATGGGGTGTAAATGCTCACTGCACCAATTGTTACATTCTGTGAGGGGTGTAGTTTCCTTTCTGAAATAGGGTCACATGTGGGGGGGGGGGTCCCCTGTTCTGGCACCAGGGGACTTTGTAAACACACATGGCCCCCGACTTGAATTCCAGCCAAATTCTCTCTCCAAAAGCCCAATAGCGCTCTTTCTCTTCTGAGCAATGTAGTTCGCCCGCAGAGCACTTGATGTCCACACATGGGATATTACCATACTCAGAGCAAACAGGGTTCCAAATTTTAGGGGGTATTGTCTCCTATTACCTCTTGTAAAAATGGTAAACTTGGTGAAAAAAAAACTGCATTTTAGTGAAACAATTTTTTTTTCATTTACACATCTGATTTTAACGAAAAGTTGTCAAACACCTGTGGGGTGTTAAGGCTCACTGTACCCCTTGTTACATTCCTTGAGGGATGTAGTTTCCAAAATAGTATGCCACATGGTTTTTTTTTTCTGCTGTTCTGGTACCATAGGGGCTTCCTAAATGCAACATGCCCCCCAAAAACCATTTCAGCAAAATTTGCTTTCCAAAAGCCAAATGTGACTCCTTCTCTTCTGAGCATTGTAGTGTGCCCGCAGTGCACCTGATGTCCACACTTCCATACTCAGAAGAGATGGGGTTACAAATTTTTGGTGGAATTTTCTCCTATTACCCATTTAAAAAAAATTTAATTTGGGGAAAAACCAGCCGTTTAGTGAAAAAAAATCATTAACACATCCAACTTTAACGAAAAGTCATCAAACACCTGAGGGGTGCAGTTTCCAAAATAGTATGCCATGTGTATTTTTTTTTTTGCTAGTCTGGCATCATAGGGGCTTCTTAAATGTGACATGCCCCCCAAAAACCATTTCAGAAAAACTCACTCTCCAAAATCCCATTGTCGCTCCTTCCCTTCTGAGCCCGGTGAACACTTTACATCCACATATGAGGTATTTCCTTACTCGAGTGAATTTGGGTTAAAAATTTTAGGGAGATTTCTCTCCTTTTACCCCTGGCAAAAATTCAAAAACTGGGTCTACAAGAACATGCCAGTGTAAAAAATGAAGATTTTGAATTCTCTCTTTCACTTTGCTGCTATTCCTGTGAAACACCTAAAGGGTTAACACACTTTTTGATTGTAATTTTGGATACTTTGAGGGGTGCAGTTTTTATAATGGGGTCATTTATGAGGTATTTCTAATATGAAGGCCCTTCAAATCCACTTCAAAACTGAACTGGTCCCTGAAAAATTGGAAAATTGTTGCTAAACTATGATGCCCTCTGATGTCTTCCAAAAGTAAAAAACATGGCAACTTTATGATGTAAACATAAAGTAGACATATTGTTTATGTGAATCAATATATAATTTATTTGGGATATCCATTTTCCTTTTAAGTAAAGAGTTTCAAAGTAAAAAAAAAAATGCATAATTTTTAAATTTTTCATAACATTTTGGAATTTTTCACCAAGAAATGATGCAAGTATCGACGACAATTTACCAATTCAGAATAAGTCACGAAAAAACTTTCTAGGAATCAGAATGAAAAGTAGAAACATCCCAGAGTTATTAATGCTTAAAGTGACAGATATGCAAAAAATGCTCGGGTCCTTAAGGTGAAAATGGGCTGGGTCCTTAAAGGGTTAAAGGGGTACTCCAGAACATAAGCACTTATTCACAGGAGATAGTGGGGAGTCACAGTGGTAAGACCCCCTGCTATCTCCTGCCTCGCACCCTGGCTCTCCTCATGCACAGTGCGACCTCTGCTCCAGGCACCCTTTACTGTCAACCACCAGACAAAGTGGTGACCGAAACACCTCTCCATGTATCTCTATGGGACAGCCGGAGATACAGTGCTTGTCTATCTTTGGCTTTCCTATATAGATACATGGAGAAGCGTGTTGACTACCGCTTCATGCGGTAGTTGACAGTAATTCATGCACAGAGAGGAGGTTGCTCCGTGCGTGAGGAGAGCTGGGTGCTGGGCAGGAGATGACGGTCCCAGCAGTTGGATATCCTGTGATCAGTGACATATCACCTATTCTGTGCATAGGGTATAAGTGCTTATGTACCTGAGTTCCCCTTTAAGCTTGCCTTACACATCAGCCGATCCCATCTTATCTGTATAATGGCCTCCTGATGACTACAGATGTCAGGGGGGGAGAGAATGGGCAAGCATGTTGCCTTTCAACATGCCTGATCATTTTCTTCTTGTAGAGATCATCCACCACCAGAGCTGTCTGGCAATGCCTCTCTTCCCTCTGTCCATTCAGAATACTGTATATGCAAACTAAAGGGGTCTGGAGAAATTGCTGTTGGCCAAAAAAGCGTTTTGTTGACAATTATTGAACATGCATGACCAGCTTTATAATGGCACACAGATAAGGATCTTTTCACATGGAATTTTTTCAGTGTCCTGTTTGGGTATATGGTAATTTCTTGATGTCAACCTCTGATGTATGCTTATGGCATTCGTAATACCTATAACTGCTTATGACATTCTTTATAGCTATAACCCCACGTTAAAAAAATATCATGTAGTATACTTTGTTTTACTGGATCTTGCAATGGAATAGCGCAGATGTATGTGCTAATCCATCCAACCTTTAAACAGAAACCTGATAAAAACCACCCAAGGTGGGCCAGAATTACACTGTTTTGCTGTATTACGGGTATCAAGTTTCTATGCATATGTTTGCCTTCTGCATCGGAAAATCCCCCCCACAGATCTTGGCAAATGTATATGAAAATAGCCTTAGGTTAGTATATGTAGTCAGTCACATGGTTACATGTAGGGCACCATGGTGGCCAGCAGCCATTTGGTCACTCCAATAGTATTAGACAGGCAGCTTCCTTGTATCTTTTAGGTACACTTCACAAATTACTAATACCCCATTTTACCCCAAATTTGAAAGGCCAGACAGCATCCTGAAAAAATAAGCAAAATGAAGCAGACAAGTTACCATATTATTTACGGGCATGAGCATATATGCAAAATACTCTTAAAGCACAACTCACTTTATAGAATAAAGGTAGTTTAGGGTCAGAGCAAAGTCACCTAATACTAGTAAAATATGCAGAGACTATGCATATAGTGAACTGATTATATATCAAGCCTCCGATACAGAGTAAGGATGGAGTTAAAAAAGATACATTTTAAAAAATAGTGTAATTAAGTGATTTTAGGACATAACAATTCCTGTTTGATTCGAACCCAAGACCATCTCTAAAAAAAATACACAAAGTTCATCTCGGTCTACCCTCAGTTTCATTATGACTGACATGTCAATAATACTTTCATAATGTAATTTTATGTCTGAATTGATAACAGCTTTTGGGAAGCAATAAAATCAAATAAAGAACAATGTGAGATAAAAGAAGTGATCCGAAAATAGAACATTACAGTTTATATTACAAGATCTTTGATTTCACAGAACGTTTCTTGCTTTGGATCTTCAGAGTAACAACTGGTTGTAATATTTAAGGTATCAGTAAGTAGTTGTACCAGATGTACATACTTGGGAATTCAAGGTCTGATGGGCCTGACATTATTTTGGAGAACTTTGCAACAACTTCCTTGTAGAGGGGAACTTGTTATAATTCTGTTTGTTAAATATGTCATAGAACACAGAAGTGCATCGGATCAACTGGCAAGAAGCTCATATATAACATTCTATCACTCAAGTTATATGAAGGTGGAAAAACTTTTTTTGCTCATATGAATGCATTGCTGATAATCTTTACCTTTTAAGGAGTACTCCAGTACTGGAAAATGTATCCCCTATCCCAAGGATAGGGGATAAGTTTTTAGATCACAGGGGGTCCGACCGCCTCAGGGCTCCGGCAGTCCGTTGGAGGGGGGCTTGTCGACCACCACACAAGGCGGTGGCTTAGACGCCTCCTCAATACAACTCTATGGGAGAGCCGGAGCGATGCCTTCGTCAATATCTGGCTCTGCCATAGCGCTGTATTGAGGGGGCGTGTTGGCCGCCTCTTCGTGCCGTGGTCGACACGCAACCTGGCCAGAGAGCCGGGGCCCTGTACGGGAGGGACCCCCCGCGATCTGAAACTTATCACCTATCCTTAGGATAGGAGGGGATAAGTTTTCCTGTACTGGACTACTCCTTTAAAGGAACAGTCTTAACACTGCTATGCTTGGTGCCGAGCTTGAGGGGGTGCTTAACAAAAAGATTCAAAAATGTAAAAAAATCAGCTACTACCCCCAGGTAATGCATTAGACTTAACTTAGTGAATCAGTTTTACCCAAAGGCTAAGTAAACACAGTGTGAAAAATACGAGGGTCTTTTACTGATGCTGTTTTTGCCGATATCAACAACAACAAACAACATCTATGGCTGGGTCTTTGACTTTCTTGTTAACAATAAATCCACTATAGATCTGCAACATAAATTGGCATGCCGTGGATGTGAAATTCGCAATGCACTTCAAGTTCTGTGCTGATTCTGTGTGGATTTTTATACATTCTTGGTACAGACAGGCAGTGCAGGTGACACTGATGACAATGGTACTTACCTTGTCCCGTTCCGTTCAGTCGCTCTTCGGTAATCTTCTTCGGTATTTTCAGCTCCAGGTCCGGTTTGGAGCATGGGCGGAGCTTATTGATGTCACAGCTGCTGTTCTCTGCTGGGTTCTGCTGCTAGAGAACAGCAGCAGTGATGTTACTAAGCTCCACCCATTCTCCAAGATGGGCCTGGAGCTGAAGATACCGGAGAAGATTACAGAAGAATGACTGCCCGGAATGGGACAAGGTAAGTACCGTTGTCATCAGTGTCACCCGCACTACCTGTCTGTACCGACAGGTTAATGCAGGTGACACTGATGACAGATTTCCTTTAACATCTCATTCTCACAGCTGGTACCGGAATATCCTGCGGATGTTCTGTTTTATTTAAAATATCTTTTTATTATTATTTTTAAATCAACAGTTCAACAGTATTAGTATGTATGTATGTTAGTATAATCATGCAAGCATTACAAAACAAACAAAAACATAGCCTCAGCTGCGGATGTTCTGGACGCAAAATAACTATGTTACATCTTTGGCATATCCAATCTGTGTGTTTTTTTCAAGGCGTTTTCTGTTTTAGGACAGACTAAAAATGTTATGAAAAAAGAAAATACCCTTTACTTACCCCTAAATTTGTTACTATTCTAGGTGCAATCCTGTGCAGTGATGACATCATGTACATTTGTCACATTGTGCTGCAGCCAATCACTAGCCCCAGCTGTCTATTTCTGCCTGTGTGGTATAAGACCGCCAAGGCCAATGACTGGCTGAAATGTGAACACAATTTTTAAAACTACCGGAAAACCTCTGTCATAACTTTGTTATAATACAAATTGTTGATGATTTTATGAATTGGAGAACCATCAAAGATTTATTCTTTTAGTTTTATGTTACTCATTCCATGGAACCCTTCAGCAACTAAAAAACATTTTTTGGGTTATGTTATTTAGAACTTAAAGAGGTACTCTGGAAAAAAAAATATTTTTAAACCAACTAGTGTCAGAAAGTTAGACAAATTTGGTAATTACTTCTATTTAAAAATGTCAAGTCTTCCAGTACTTATCAGCTGCTGTATGCTCTGAAGGAAGTCAGGTAATCTTTCAGTCAGGCACAGTGCCACCTCCATCCAGGTCAGGAACTGTCCAGAGCTGAGAGGTATGATGTTAAGATTTGCTAATGTTCTGGAGAGTTTCTGACATGGACAGAGGTGGCAGCAGGGAGTATCTTGCTGACTGGAAAGACTACACAACTTCCTCCAGAGCATACAGCAGCTGATAAGTACTGTAGGACTTGACACTGAAACTGAAGTTATTTACAAATCTGTATTACTTTCTGACACCGGTTGATTTGAATTTGTTTTCCTCCAGAGTACCCCTTTAAGAATTTATTACTGGAAAAAAAAGAATGCACAACAGCAGATAATAGTTGTAATGCCATGTACCTTTATCTGCCGAGGCAAAATAAATCTCAGATAGTTTTGTGTAGTAAATTATGCTGATGGCTATTGTGCAGACAGACTTCTTTTGCCCAGAACACATTTGTCTCTGTGATGGTCACCTACAATTAAGTGAAGGCAATTCTGGGTCACAGTGACAATGTTGCCTATAATTTTATTGTGTGATTGATAGTTTGGGACACAAAAAAATATGCTTTGTGCAAAAAGAAATATATCTTAAAAGAAAACAATAAGAGGCACCACTCAAGTTGCTTCATGGCTTTCTATTTAAGATAAAGTGTAGAATAGTGTAGTGTGTAGATTACAGATAATTGGACAACCAAAAAAACAGTGTGTTAAACCCTCTTCACATATCTCTTTTCATATCAGCTGTTTTGCTACTAAGATTCTTCTAAACACAATGGTATCCAGCCTCACAACCACATTCCCTTGAGGTGGGCTATTTAAACCTCACTCTGTTTTCTACACATTGCCTGTAATAGAGGTTCTTCCTTGCACTGGATCTGTATCTACTTTGTTACTGTGCACTCAGCCTTTATTTCTTTGGTTCATGACCTGGTTGCTCTTTTACCTTCTGATTCTGTACCACACAACTATCTTGGTTTTGACTTGGCTTGTTTGACCTCTCTTCATCGGTTTGTTTATTCCTTGTATTTTGATATTATTCCCTAGTCTGTACCTGTTTAACCCATTGTATCCTAACCTGCTGCGACTTCTGTCCTGTGTTTGTTATTGTTTTTGACATTGTTACGCCCTGAACTTTACTCAAAGTAGGCACCGTCGCCAAGTTTGGGGTCCATCATTAAGGGCGGATCATTAAATAGCCAAAGTCAGGGGTTTTGGGTAGCCTAGGACTATACCCCTTATGCTCCAGTCTTAAATAACTATATACTTCAAAGTATTTCAGAGTTTTTTTTTACTCTCTACTGTATTGGACTTTGCCATGGATGTGGACTTGAATAAGCTCAATTTAATGTATTTGCTGACCATCCGAAGCATTTTCTGCTATAAAATACATACTAGATGTAGTGTGTGACATACAAACATGTCAATTACTTATTTTATGCTACTGGACATCATACAATGGGATGCATATTACACACTGTTTTTATTCCATTACGGAATGCATGCACATGTAAAAAAGATGTTGTGTGAACATGGACCTTTAATTATTTAAACAGTTCACTTCACTATGAGAGATTAAATAGTTCCGCCTTAATTTATTTTTTTAAGTTGTGAATGTGATAAACGTCTGGAAATTCAAGAGACAAAAAATCCAATAGTAATTTTATACTTGTGGACTATTTAGTAAGATACCAAGATGAAACAAAATCTTCAACCCTCCTTAGCATGAGTTTGAGAAAGGGGCTGATTTGGGTTTCTGAGTTAATTTTGTGCTTTGGCTGAGGCCCATAATTTGCTTCTTTTGCCATGATATAATCTCTGTCCCTATCCTTAGGCTCTATTATATCCAGATCATGGTATTCAGGGGTATCGGAAAGTGCTGTAGGAATAGTAATAGGGGCATGTGGAGCATCAGCAGGCTAAGAGTATTATTGGATGGGGGTTGTGCTTCTTTAGAGGGTTGAGATGGCTGTAAAAAACACGTCTTAATATAGTCTGCATGAGAACTCGTCATGGCAGTCTCGCCTAGATCAAGAAGAAAGGGAAGAGAATGTCCAAAAACAGAGAAGATGTCATCTATATGTCACTGGATGTAATGATTGTGTTGAGTTAACCCAGTAAAGCATTACTGTCATTAAAAAGAAAAATTCTGCCACATCATGCAGACGTATTTCCTGATTGGCCAGGGTCTCAGTGCTGAGACCTCCATTGATCGCTAGATATAGCCAGGTAATATGTGAGGCAGTGCGAATCACGGTCTCAGTGCTCATTGCACTGGCCCCATTATAGTCTATAGTGCGTATGTGCTGCACGCTTCATCCGGCTGTATCTAGTGATTGGTGAGGGTCTCAGCATTGAGACCCCGATTAAGCAAACTTTTTGACATGTCTGCATGACATGTCAAAGGCTACATTCACACATTGTAAAATGAAAAACAAAATATGTTTGCATAATCTAATCATGTGCACAATGAAACTTTCAGTGCACATAGTGTTTAGCAATACAGCTGTCATTTCAATGTTGAATTTTCTTTTAACAGTGTATGCACTGTTTTTAAAATAAAAATACACCCATATTTAAGTACTATTTTATGCCATATTTTGCTATTGTTTTTACATTCTGTGAACATACCCAAATGATTTATATAATGATAGGTATGCTTTAAGGCTGGTGTCACACACAGCAGTTATTTGGAAGACTACCTCTGTAGTTTTTATATCAAAGCCAGAAGTGGATCCAGCAGAAAGGAGAAGTATAAATCCCTCCTTTATATTTCCTATTCCTTTTTTAATCATCTTCTGGCTTTGGCTCAAAGACTGCAGAGGTAGCTTTCAAAATAATTTCCATGGGACACCGGCCTTAGGGCTTTTCAGTGATAAAAAAAATAAATAAAAAGTGTAAAGGAGAGAGGTAAAAAAAAAAAAAAAAAAAGAAACGCACAGCTATTACTTAACTGACAGATCCCCTACTGCTCCAGCACTTCCATTCCAGGACACAATGTTTACTTGGCTGTATTGGTGATGTGCCCATATATACCCACTTTTTATATTGTCCTCCTTTTTTTTTTTTTTTTTTTTTTTTTTACTATAGTAGTTTAGGGAGCTGTGTGAAAAGAGAAAAACAGAGCTGCCTTCTTTAAAAAACAAAAAAACAAACAAAAAACAACAGCACCACCCCTGTTCTCAGGTTGTAAGTGACATGGCAGTTTAGTTCCATTAAAGTGAATGGACCCTGTTTTATCACATACAACCAGGACAGGTGTGATTTGGGAAGAAATCAGCTGTTTTTACTATTCCTGGATAACCCCTTTAATTGTAGACCGCAATCATTAAGTACATAATTATACTTACTACGTGTTTATTACATACAAGAATTTACTACACATATAACGTCATCCTCACAAATTGTCTTTTCTGAACATAAGAACATATATATGACTTTTTTGTGACCTGCTTCCAGTCACCTTTATCCAACCTTGACTTCATTCAGATCAGTAATTCCTATGTAAACCCTGTCAGTATATTTCTGGCGACTGTATATGCAAAATATTTTAATGATATTATATAAATTTGGAGCAGATTGCTGCTGTTTGATTTGTAGAAGAGACTTATGAAACATTACCCGTGTAATGTAAATTTGTTCCCATACTTTCTGTCATGTCACTAATGGAAGTTACTTATAAGTGCCTTTTTCTAATAACTATTTACAACATCAATTGATTTTCTCTGCTCATTGTTGCATTAAGTAGGGAAGATATATTCCCGTCTGTGGTCGAGCTCCATACAAATATTCTGTTTATCTACCTTGCATGAAATATCCAAAGAATACATTCTGAATAATGTTGTTTTATAGTTACTGTGGTATTGTAAATTCAGTAGTATGCTTTGTATTTACAACCTCAAAGTATATTTATGACAGTGCAAAATTGTAATACCTTTTGTACGCTAGTCACTAGAAATCAATATTCATTGGATTTTCTACTGATTTACTCTTATAATCTTTGATCCAATTTTATTCCAAAAGCCGTGTTTTATGTTATTTTATTCTTTTTATGAGACTTGGGTTAACCCTTTGGCAGTGAGAGTTTTGACAATTGTATTGTGTCCAACAACACTAAATAACCTGCATTCACTTTAATAAGGATTCATTTTTATATTAAGATCTGTTTAGACAGCACCTTTTCCTGCATTTTTGCCTCTATACATTTCAGGCTTAGGTATATAGATACTATAGGAGCTTTCATGTAAGTTACACTCTTTAGCCTAGGTAGAGCTCAAATGTGCTACATGCACATTCAGTATTTACAAATATGTTGTATATATTTATTATTACTATGTTGTATTTATTTACTAGAGACACTTCTATATGATTTATGGAATATTTATAGAATTTTTTTATTTCAAGGGGAATATCTTGCAAATTTTTATTTATTTATTGTAATAATCATTGTTTAAGAAATCTTTCAGACCACATATCTATATCTATATATATATATATATATATATATATATATATATATATATATGTATATAAAGGTAATTACAGAGTAAAAAAATATGGGTTTTCCACTGTGTGTTGAAAATATATATGATTTTCCTGTATACTTTTTGTTTTCTTTTCTCAATTTTCAAGCTTCTTCAGCAGAAACCTTTATTTTTAGTGGAGAAAAATCTGTCCTGGACATAATGTTTCATTAAACAATGATTATTTACAGAAACACAATACATTTGTATTACATTTTTTTAATGCAAATTGCTTGCTACGCAGGCGTCTTTGGATGTTTGATCTGCTGTATAGTAACGCATGCTGAAAACTTCAGGTTATATTGATGTCCATGCTTATTTGGAAACTGTAAGTCTTTCTGTTTTGCAAAAGGCAGTGTTTCCTAACCAGGATGCCTCCAACTGTTGCAAAACTACAACTCCCAACATGCCCGGACAGCCAAAGGCTGTCCGGGCATGCTGGAAGTTGTGGTTTTTAAAAGCTGAAGGCACACTAGTTGGGAAATGGGGTTGTGTATTGATATATACAGATTTATCCACTGTCCTTTCTCAATTTGTATCTAAACTCCACACATCATAAGATGTATGGAGTGAGATTACGATCTTTTTACAACAATATAAGTTAGTGACACATAGTCACAAAGGGTACGTTCACACTGGGTATTTTCTGCAGAATTCTGTGAGCGGAATTACAAGCAGTTAACCTTAAGGCTAGATTCACACTGTTTCTGGGCTGAATTTCTGCCGAGGACCGAGCCGACAGCACTAGGACCGTGCAGACTATATTGCTGTCCCCATAGTTGGAGATGCATTTCTGAGCAGATCTCCCAAAAGATCCACCAAGAAATGCATTGCAGTCTATGGGGGCAGCAATGCAGTCTGCTCGGTCCTAGCACCGCCGGCTCGATCTCCAGCAGAAATTCTGTACAGAAATTCTGCAGTGTGAACCCAGCCTAACATCAGTGTGAATGGGTCTTCCGCTAGACCCGTTCACTCTGAGGAATTTCAGCGGTGGACAAAGAATGAACATGTTGATGGAGCAGTTGTCAATGGTGACATTGGAACAATGAAACATTAGTAAATAACGTGGAAAAATATCTGTTGGGGAAAAAAAACCCACAAAGAAAACTACACTTCACTCTTAGTAAATCAGGGACAGTGTGTTGAATTGGTTTCATGAGAAATTGGAATTAATCCATAAAGGGGTACTCCGGTGGAAAATTATTTTTTTTTTTAATCAACTGGTGCCAGAAAGTTAAACAAATTTGTAAATAACTTCTATTAAAAAATCTTAATCCTTCCAGTACTTATTAGCTGCTGAATACTACATAGGAAATTATTTTCTTTTTGGAACACAGTGCTTTCTGCTGACATCACGAGCACAGTGCTCTCTGCTGACATTTCTGTCCATTTTAGGAACTGTCCAGAGCAGCATATGTTTGCTATGGGGATATTCTTCTACTCTGGACAGTTCCTAAAATGGACAGAGACATCAGCAGAGAGCACTGTGGTCATGATGTCAGCAGAGAGCTCTGTGTTCAAAAAAGAAAACCATTTCCTCTGTAATTGATAAAAAAAAAGTGTTCCACCGTACCCCTTTAAGTAATCTAAAGGGAAAGTATTGGTGGACATGATATTAAGATGTCTATCATTCTTTTGAGCTTAAGAAGGATGTGTTCTTGGTGTATATTTATGCCAATTTGAGGGGAAAGGGGGATGGAAATCATTTGGGGTCAAAGATTGATTTGGTACATATTTTCTTTACTAAGCTTCTGTAGGAGAAACATAAGTATTACTGGTGCTAATAGTATAACAATTATTATCATGTAGGCTGCTTATCTCTGGTTTATGTGCACAATTACTGTAGCGCATGCAGCTCTGAAGCACAGTTTTGTGTAATATCACCTGTTTCTGTTTTAGAATGATATGGCTATACACTGCATATTACAACCTATAGGGTTATACTGAGTATTATATGCAAACTCTTCTCCTTGCTGTATGGTAGGTTTATTCAGAAATAAAGTAAGTTATCTTTCACATAACCCATACATCTCTTAAAATCTATATACACATAAACCTGTCAGTGAATCATTTTAAAGGATTACATTAGCATTGTTTAAAAAGGCAATGACTTATTTGTGACTGCAGTAATTCATTAAATGCAGGACACTTAAGAAGGGTTAATTGATTAGACCTTTTAAAAGGTGGTAAATGTATAGATGGGTTATATAAGGACACTGCCAGTTGTCTCCAAAGATGTGAGGTGCCAAAGTGGTATATATTTTTAAATGTGGGAATCAAGACCATTGAAGCGTACCTGTCATAGTGCAAAAAAAATGTAAAAAATCTTTCACAGACTCCTGAATGTCTGATCAACTTCTTTGTCATTCAGGAGTCCGAGAAAGCTTTGACTATTTCAGCATGCTGGGAGTTGTAGTTTAGTAACAACTGAAGCTGCAATGTTTGTAAATAACTGTGTTAGAGCAGTGTTGCCTCCAGCTGTTGTAAAACTACAGCTCCCAGCATGTCCACACATCCTTTATCTGTAGTTTTGCATACACAATAGAAATCTCCTATACTGGATACCGGTATGCTTTACGGCTGGTATCCAGTATGCTGTAAAATCTAGACTAGTCTGTCTGGCTAAAAGACAGGCGACCCCTAGTGGCGGCTATTTTGAGCTTGAATTTCAGGTGAAAATGTAAAAAAATTTTTTAACAGGTATATATTGTGAAATGTCATATTATGATGAGTCCTGCAATATATGAAAAGTTTTTAACATTGACAGTGCCTCTTTAACCTCTTAAGGACCTTTTTTAATTTTTTATTTTGACATAGCTGTGTTACGATTTTTGTGGGGTCAACTGTAGTATATATAGGGGCCTTTTTTTTGTACACATACATCAAGGTGCCCTTTTTGGTACATATACACTAATCAGCCATAACATAAAACCCACTAAGCTAATATTGTGTAGGTCTCTCTCATTCCACGAAAGCAGCTCTGACTAAAAGCATAACTTGACAAGACTTTTGAAGCTGTCCAGTAAAATCTAGAACCAAGATTTAACAAGAGATCCTTTAAATGGGCGCTGTGACTTTAAATAACTTTTGACATGTCACATGTTATTGGGGTCTCAGTTCTAAGACACTCACCGATCAGAAGAAAACACTTGTGGTAAAATGCTTCAAGGTAAAATGAAGTGTGCCAATAAAAATAAAAAGTACAACTTGGCTAACAATAAAAAAAAAGCTCTTGTATGACTTAAAACGTAATATAAAAAAATAATAAACATTAAAGGGGTTCTCCACCATAAGGTGATTTTAGTATGTACCTGGCAGACAGTAATGGACATGCTTATGAAGGATCTGCACTTGTCTTGGGGCTAAATGGCTATGTTGTGAGATTACCATAACACTGTGGCTAGCTTTTTGTGAACTGGTATTTCCTGTTTGAGTTTTCATTTTTTGACTACAAATCCCATAATTCTATTTTCCTCCCTCCCACACATCAGCCACCCCACCCATTGCAACATAAATGAGCTGCATCCATTCAAAAGACCTGTGGTTTTCAATCAGGGTGCCTACAGCTGTTGCATTAGTTGCAGATTGATCTCTCTCCCACCAAGCGATCCCTCCACCCATTGAAGCAGACAGGCTCCCTGTCCTCAGCTGACTAGTGAGTCAGGTCTCGGCCTCATTACAACCTGGGAAAAAGACAACAGTCATTTTGTATGCTGGTACAGACACTATATTATGAACTACACTAACTTTACAGCCCCTGTAGCATAGTCAAATAAAAAAAACATCCTGGAATACCCCTTTAAATATATGAATATTAATATGCATAATAAAAATATCAATGATAAAAATATTAGAAAAGGAAAAGAAAAGTAGGACAGACATGTTGGCGAAAAATAAAAATCAAAGCAACAAGAAGGGGTTTAACTGTGTCTAGAAAAGAGGACATGGCTAAATGAAGTCATAAAATGCACTAGATTTATTAATGGTGGGCATATTTATTTTGGCACAAAGCATTGGGGTAAAATGAGACAGCCAGGATGTGGCATAAGGAGAAGGAAAGAGTCTAACATGACTTACAGGATGGGTCAACGTACAGTGAGAAAAAAAGTATTTAGTCAGCCACCAATTGTGCAAGTTCTCCCACTTGAGAGAGGCCTGTAATTTTCATCATAGGTATATCTCAACTATGAGAGACCTAATGAGAAAAAAAATCCATAAAATCACATTGTCTGATTTTTAAAGAATTTATTTGCAAATTATGGTGGAAAATAAGTATTTGGTCACCTACAAACCAGCAAGATTTCTGGCTCTCACAGACCTGTAACTTCTTTGTTAAGAGTCTCCTCTGTCCTCCACTCGTTACCTGTATTAATGGCACCTGTTTGAACTTGTTATCAGTAAAAAAGATACCTGTCCACAACCTCAAACAGTCACACTCCAAACTCCACTATGGCCAACACCAAAGAGCTGTTGAAGGACACCAGAAACAAAATTGTAGACCTGCACCAGGCTGGGAAGACTGAATCTGCAATAGGCAAGCAGCTTGGTGTGAAGAAATAAACTGTGGGAACAATTTTTAGAAAATGGAAGACATATAAGACCACTGATAATCTCCCTTGATCTGGGGCTCCACGCAAGATCTCACCCCATAGTGTCAAAATGATCACAAGAACGGTGAGCAAAAATCCCAGAACCACAGGGGGGTGCCTAGTGAAAGACCTGCAGAGAGCTGTGACCAAAGTAACAAAGGCTACCATCATTAACACACTACACCGCCAGGGACTCAAATCATGCAGTGCCAGACATGTCCCCCTGCTTAAGCCAGTACATGCCCGGGCCCATCTGCAGTTTGCTAGAGAGCATTTGGATGATCCAGAAGAGGATTAGGAGAATGTCATATGGTCAGATAAAACCAAAGTAGAACTTTTTGGTAAAAACTCAACTCGTTGTGTTTGTAGGAGAAAGAATGCTGAGTTGCATCCAAAGAACACCATACCTACTGTGAATCATGGGGGTGGAAACATCATGCTTTGGTGCTGTTTTTCAGCAAAGTGACCAGGATGACTGATCCGTGTAAAGGAAAGAATGAATGAAGCCACGAATCGTGAGATTTTGAGTGCAAACCTCCTTCCATCAGCAAGGGCATTGAAGATGAAATGTGGCTGGGTCTTTCAGCATGACAATGATCCCAAACACACCGCCCGGGCAATGAAGGAGTGGCTTTTTAAGAAACATTTCAGGGTCCAGGAGTTTCCTAGCCAGTCTCCAGATATCAACCCCATAGAAAACCTTTGGAGGGAGTTGAAAGTCTGTGTTGCCCAGCAACAGCCCCAAAACATCACTGCTCTAGAGGAGATCTGCATGGAGGAATTGGGCAAAATATCAGCAACAGTGTGAAAACCTTGTGAAGACTTACAGAAAACTGTAGTATCTGAGCACTGGCGCTTATGGACTAAGTAAGCTGCTAAGACACCTACTAGTGGATACCTGCTGTACCACTAAAATTATTTAAGATGCATACAAATATTAGGTATGGTGTTAGCGCCAAAAGTGATAATTGTAGTAGTACTATTTATTAGAAAAGTGGAATTTTTTTTTAAATTAATAGTGATGACCAAAATGATAATGGCAATATACTGTCTGGTATAGGTGTTTTGGGTACGATGCTGGTGCTATATATTGATATTCCTTTTGACAATCTGTATTGCACTTTAGTTTTAATATAAGTCGTTCCATTCACGGTATTGATGTGAAGGTCTGGGTGACGGTATCTTTGAACATCAGTTTCAGTTGATTCTGTGTGCTGTTACCTGATGGCGTATGCTGGGAGACTGCCCCGGCCGGTGGCGTCTATAACCGTCTATTTACGCTATGAAGACGATGACCCAGCTAACCTTCGGCTGATAGTGACGTCAATACAGTATCCAGTGATGATCAATTCTAATTCTGGATACTGTAGTGACGTCACTATCAGCCGAAGGTTAGCTGGGTCATCGTCTTCATAGCGTAAATAGACGGTTATAGACGCCACCGGCCGGGGCAGTCTGCCGGCATACGCCATCAGGTAACAGCACACAGACTCAACTGAAACTGATGTTCAAAGGTACCGTCACCCAGACCTTCACATCAATACTGTAAGTGGAACGACTTATATTACAACTAAAGTGCAATACAGATTGTTAAGAAGGAACTTCAATATATAGCACCAGCATCGTACCCAAAACACCTATACCAGACAGTATATTGCATTATCATTTTGCTCATCACTATTAATAATTTTTTTCCCCACTTTTCTAATAAATAGTACTACTACAATTTTCACTTTTAGCACTTACAGCAAACATTTGACCTTTGTCATTGCCAACAAAGGGTATATAACAAAGTATTGAGATTAACTTATTATAATTGACTAAACACTTATCTTCCACCATAATTTGCACCAATAAATTCTTTAAAAATCTGACAATGTGATTGTATGGGTTTTTTCTCTCTCATTATGTCTCTCATAGTTGAGGTATACCTATGATGGAAATTACAGGCCTCTCATCTTTTTAAGTTGGAGAATTTGTACAATTGGTGGCTGACTAAATACTTTTTTGCCCCACTGTATATCACACAGTGTACATCACTATGTTCTTTTCAAATGTATTACATCTGCCTGACTGTGTTCAGTGTTCATATCTATAACATGCTTTAGATCAGTTGTGGGGTCATAGATGGACCAGGGTTATCTATACAGATGGCATTTATTTGGGGATAGTTATCTCATAAGTATTCAGTTACTTGTGTGCCTGGAATATATTATGTTATGCTTCTGCATTTATGTAGAGGTCACTACAATGGTAAAACTCTTAAAAGCCCTTAGAATAGCCTGTACATGGGGTAAGCAACTTGTGGCACTATAATGATGCTACTTACTATGCAGTTACACAAGTTTTCTTCCAAACTCCAAATACATACTGGTTCATTCGGGAATTGTGACCCTCAGTGGGGACAGAGAATGATGGGGCTGTTATAAAGCACAATAGAATACATTGAAATGATTAATAAAATGAATAAAACCAAACAAATAAATAAATATCTACGTTATTGCTTACAAGGCTTCTGGCTCTATGCAGACGATGGGTAGTACAAAGCTATAATATAAAACCTATAGCAGTGTGTGGGGTCATTTTTTGCCTCCATATTCCCAGTGTCCCCAACCTGGAATTATTTTTTCTAGATGACCAAATAAACATAATTGAAAACCATAACAAATCATAAAGAATATAAGGTATGCATTTCTATAGCTCAATAAACTAATATAAAATCATTATTAGCATTTACTTTGAGCTGTAAAATGATGATAATTCCAATCACAATGACAAAGTACCAAGAGACTCAAAAAATCATGTTATAGTGAACACAAATTCTAAGCACTGATGTATTTAAATAGTAACTAGGGTGCCGAGTGCTGTTCCCCTTTTTTATGCTTGTTTTTTTTTTCTTGGAGAGCCTCATTGACTTCCAATAAACCCATATACAGCTCATTATGGTTTCTGTGTTAATATAAAGGGGCCCAGTGCTCAGTTGAGCACTTCTGACATTTTATCTTAGTAATTAGTGGTGGTCTCACCACCTAGACCCCCATTAATCAAAACTTTAGACATAAAAAATGTGTAATAACAATAAATATCCTTTAGACCTGGTTCACAATGCCGAAAATCCAACCGGAGAAGTTACGGACAGACATTCCATGCACAGCAGGCACTGACTAAACCAGTCAGTGCTAGGACTTCTCGGGCATGCCCCATCTCCATAGACAGCAATGCATTAAGGGCAATATGAGGCTGCTGCACTGGAATTTCCAAGCAAAATTTCTCTACTCTGTCAGGTCAATGTAGCTTTAAGGATTGAGCAAATATCCTAGTGACCTTTAACCGTTTAGCCGGCTCGTCCTGAGATGGCAAACAGTGTGTGGCTGGGGCTCCCGACTCGAGCCCGCGCCATACCTCCCTGCCCCCAGTTGATTCCTGTAGCTGGGGGCAGCCTTTAAAGCCGTCATGCGGCGATCGCCGCAGCCGGCTATTAATCCTTTAGATCGCCGCTGTCAAAGCTGACAGCGGCGTCTAAAGGGACCTTTAAATGCTCCCTGGTTGTCCAGTGGGGTGGATCGCAAATATCCAAACTATAAAAATATAACGTTAATTAAACCGCACGGTCAATGACGTTTATTTAAAAAAAAAAAAAATCCAAAGTCCAAAATTGCATACCAACAAAACAAATATATACAAAAAACGAATATGGGTCTGTAGGTGGAAAATTGAAAGCTCTATGATTTTTAAAAGGTGAGGAGTAAAAAACGAAAGTGCAAAAATGAAAAAATGGTCCTTAAGGGGTTAAACTAGAAGTAAGTAACCTGCAATAAAAATGATGCACTCATCAAACCAAATGGTACAAATATCATAAGCAAATCTAATTATTAGCAGGGCTTTACTTGCCCTTTAAGTGTATATTGGGGTCACTTAAGGAAGCATCAGGCATTTCTGTCACAAAACTGACCTTTAAACTGCATAGCCATTCTTCAATATGTTTTTAATAATCACAACTACAAAAACAAGAAAAAATAGACACAAACTCATGTGGAAATGTTTTGTTGTTGGCTCACATTGTTGCACATAAATATGTCTAACATAAGGCATGTTCATTTGCATTTTGTCTTCAGTCTCTTTAGTTGGAGCAATCATGTGAGGAAGTCTTGTGTTCCATTCAGAGGCCATTGTAATACATTGCTGATTGGAGAGTCACATTTCAACCTCCCTGTGTTCTGATCTATGTTGATTTCTCCAGGAAAACTGGAATCTATTAATACCATTGTGAGAGATAAGAAATAGAATTGCATTCTAGTTGGTCTGGGCTACACCCATTGGAGACATATCAAATTTTTTAATTTTATAGCACTACTATAATGCTGTATTTTTTTAAACGTTTTTGTTTCTTTAAAAATTATGTTAAAATAGCTTAAAACAAATGATAAAAAAAACCTTGTAGTATAAATATCCAAAAAATTTTCACCACTCTCTGACAGTTCCTTGTTGTTAACCCAATGTGATGTGTCCTTAAAGGGGTTCTCCGTCCCTAGGCATCTTATCCCCTGTCCAAAGGATAAGGGATAAGATGTCTGATTGCGGAGGTCCCGCTGCTGGGGACCCCGCGATCTTGGCTGGGGCACCCCAGATATCTGGTGCATGGAGCGAACTTCAGACAGATGACTGGCGATAAGGGGCGGAGGCTCAAAACGTCACAGTCACGCCCCGCTCGTGATGTCACGGCCACGCCCCCTCAATGCAAGTCTATGTGAGGGGGCGTGACTGCCGTCACGCCCCCTCCCATAGACTTGCATTGAGGGGGGTGTGGCCGTGACGTCACGAGCCTCCGGAGCTGCACCTGATGCTCTAAACGAATGCTGGGTGCAGCAGCGAGATTGTGGGGGTCCTCAGTGATGGTAGCCTCGTGATCAGACATCTTGTCCCCCATCCTTTAGATAGGGGGTAAGATGTCTAGAGGCGGAGTACCCCTTTAATATGTAAAATGTCACGTGGCCTCAGCAATACTTACCTTGCCTGATTCTTTCTATCAGCAGTAGGGGACTGGGGGAGCATGCATCTCCTGAATACAGTGGACTCCAGCCTCACAGAGCTCTCTGTAACTATTAAACTGTGAATATACCAAAGCAACAGAGACATTGCTGAAGCCAGCGTACCTGTCACTAGTTCTTGTTGCCCTGTACAGCATAAACAAGGTGACATATTCCCTTTAATGACTACAACTAATGTGTGGACAAAGAAAAAACAGACTTAAGTAATCTCCACTATAATCAAGACAATGGATTACCTTCTTAGTTCTTCGTCTAGTAGATCTATCCAGATATTTAGGCCTTCATTCATCAAGCTATAGAGAGTACAAATCCACATTACACTAACAGTCCACATTGATCATATTATCCATCAGAAACACAGGAGACAGAGACCAATTGGTCACTGTGCTGGCGCTATTCTTTCTTTTCCGAGAGGCTTTTATTATTGCAGAGCCACAATCTCCTCTCAGAAAGAGGCAATTTTCTCTGCTATTGATGTATGAGTAAAACTTTTTATACTGTATAGCTGGGTTCACACTTCGTAAAATTTTCTTTCGTATTTTATGTGCACATTTTTGGCCAAAATCGATAAAAAAATAAAATTGGGGCAGTTTTTGTTTTTTTACTGATTACGGGTGAAAATGTGCTCGTATAATAAAATCTGCCACAACATTATACAAAGTGTGAACCCGGCCTAACATAATGGGCCTCATTTACTAAGAATGTTGGGTTTTTACTAGTGGGAAATGTTGTTTCAGACTTGCAGGATTCCTCTCTTTTTACTATTGGGAAAAGTCAGGAAAATTTTTCTCTAGCTTTTTCTAGGTGGAAATTTCCAGTCATTTATCCACAGGATTTTCTGTGACTTCAATAGTAAATTGGTCGAGTTTTGAAACCAGACCCCTTTCTGAACCAACCACGCCCCTTTACAACAGACCAATCCCCCTTTTTGGCTTTTCACAGTGCAATGTCGGGTTTGTCGGATTTTCCTGGCGCACACTGTCGCACACTGGCACAGACACTCTGCGCCAAAATAACCCTACAAAAACTGGTCGTTTTCAGTTTAGTAAATGAGGCTCAAGATGTTGCACATTTGCCACTTTAGCCAATCTGAAAGCAGCTATGTGTAGAGTCCTTCAATAGGATTACTGGACAAGTATAATGCTGTGTGTCTTTGTGTAGCTTTGTATGATCATAATTCAGATTATTTTGTGTTTCGGAAATGTCTACAAAAACAAACTTCAAAATAAAGAAGAAACAAAACATTATAGCTAGTTTTCTGAAACTGCCTTGCTGTCACCCAACTTATGGTAAGTTTATAGTAAGCTAGTCATAAAAATGTCACTAGCTAATTATTGAAATAAAAAAAGCACAAACGGATGCGCTCCGTAGTGTAACACCAAAGGTGAGTTGGTAACGCTAAGTGTGAATTGCGCTTACCACATGAAGTTGTACTCCAACCAAGTACAACAATGGAACAGGGTGTATCATCAAAGGGTCTCTGCAGCTTCGTCCCGCTGAAATAGAATCACGATAAAAACAAGCAATCTCCAGGTAGCAGAGCGGGATCAATGGAAGCGCTGAGACCAGATAAGAAGTTAAAAGGATTTATTTCCCATAATGCAACGCGTTTCACTGTCACCCGCTTCCTCAGGCATGTTGGGTAATCTTCTAAACCCAACATGCCTGAGGAAGCGGGTGACCGTGAAACGCGTTGCATTATGGGAAATAAATCCTTTTAACTTCTTATCTGTTCTCAGCGCTTCCATTGATCCCGCTCTGCTACCTGGAGATTGCTTGTTTTTATCATGATACTAGCTAATTATTAACTGCAAACCAAATCCAGTTATTCTGCAGATATGCAGCCCTATTTAAGGCACCATTACATTGATGCATTAAATGGAGGTACCATTATATCCTAATTGCAATTCCTTGACTTCTTCATTGATTATTAATAAAATGGGACCTGTTTGTTATCTAAGTCACATTTATACACACAATGAGGGAGATTTATCAAAACCTGTCTAGAGGAAAAGTTGCTGAGTTGCCCATAGCAGCCAATCAGATCGCTTCTTTCATTTTTCAGAGTCCTTTTAAAAAAATAAAAATGAAACGGTCTTCTCAAATAATGCTTAATTAATGTGGAACTGAAAATCTGGTCTGACTAAGGAGGTGGTCTTTTCAAACAGGTCGTCTTCTGGAGAGGTTTTGCTGCAGTTAAAGGGAATCTGTCAGCTCCGTATGAGGTATGGGGCTGCAGATGCCATCAGTTAGGGCATAGGGAGACAGAAAAGACCCTACCTGTTTACTGTGGTCATAGGTTGTAAACTTATAATGCAGCAAGGCTGGGTGAACCCCAGGGAGGAGGAGTACTGCTGTGACTAGGCCCACCTCTCAGACTGTTCCCCTGAAGTAGAGGAAAAAGTGGATCCCATGCCAAAAGAATTGAAAGCCGGCTTTTTAGCAGGAAAAAGGGGTATAGTTAAGCACAAGGCTACACTGGCCTAGTTATTTGGGCAAAGCTTTCTTTTTTTTATCTCCTGTTCCTTTCCTGCGTAAAGATACAACCTTTTTTGCAAATGAAACTCAAGTGTCCAGGGGGCGTTCCCCAGCATGGAAAGAGCCCACGTAAGAACAACCTATGTTCTCTTTATCTAGTGGCTGTGAAATGGGGTAGGCAGATGCCAGTGGGTCAGGGAGTGGTGATAAAGAAGACATAGGGGGAGATTTATCAAAACCTCTCCAGAGGAAAAGTTGATGAGTTGCCCATAGCAAACAATCAGATTGCTTCTTTCATTTTTTTTTAAAAAGGTCTCTGGAATATTAAAGAAGCAATCTGATTGGTTGCTATGGGCAACTCAGCAACTTATCCTCTGGACAGGTTTTGGTGAATCTCCCCCATAATACCTAAACTAATAACCCACAAACAGATGTACTATGTCTTTTATTAAGTTAATAGTTTAAACATTCACATAGCAGGGAGAAAACAGTCAGTTAACCCTTAACCTGTTAAGGACTAAGGGCGTACCTGCTGCCTTTCTATAAAGCGGGGCCACGGCGTGTCATAGTGGGTCAGGCCCGGCCTCTAACAACGGCCGTGACCTGTGGCTAATAGCGGGTGGCACTGATCACTATTAACCCTTTAGACGCGGCGTTCAAAGTTGATCGCCCCGTCTAAAGGGAAACTAAACTACCCACGGCTAGCTCAGTGGGCTGTTCAGGACCACCGCGGCATCCCAAACAGCTGTAGGACACGAGGATGGTCCCCTTACCTGCCTCCTGGTGTCCTATGGCTGAATGACTGCTCAGTGCCTGAGATCCAGGCATGAGCAGTCAAGCGGCAGAATCATCGATCAATGGTTTCCTATGAGAAACCATTGATCAATGTAAATGATCAGTTAGTGCAGTGTTATAGCCCCCTATGGGAGCTATAACATTGCAAAAAAAAAAAGTGGAAAAAAAAGTTAATAAAGATCATTTAACCCTTTCCCTAATAAGAGTTTTAATCACCCCTCTTTTCCCATTTAAAAAAAAAACCTGTGTGAATAAAAAGAAACATATGTGGTATTGCCGCATGCGGAAATATCCGAATTATAAAAATATATAATTAATTAAACTAACCACAATAGAAGAGATGGTTCCGACACTGCTATTGTACTTTCCATATAATGTGTGTAAACCAACAAATATGCAAGCTGATAGCCAAACACAGAAAGTCCATGGATCAATACAGGTGGTGCTACACGCACAGAACAGGCAAATAGTTACACTTAAAGAAAAAAGAAAAATTGCGGAGCAGCTCACCAGGTCCAAGGCAGATAGTCGGGCTTTTCACATGGCGGTCAGGCGGCAGCAAGACGGGGAGGCTGAGATGGTATGGGGGGAATCAGACGTCTGGCCACAGCCGTATCGCACCCTTCTGTGCTTCGTCAGGCCCCTATGATGACCAGTATAGGGGCCTGACGAAGCACCGACAGGTGCGATACGGCTGTGGCCCGACATCTGATTTCCTCCGTACCATCTCAGCCTCCCCGTGTTGCTGCCGCCTGACCGCGATGTGACAAGCCCGACTAGCTACCTTGGACCTGGTGAGCTGCTCCGCAATTTTTCTTTTTTCTTTAAGTGTAACTATATAATTGATTAAACCGAAAGGTCAATGGTGTACGCGCAAAAAAATTTGAAAGTCCAAAATAGCGTATTTTTGGTCACTTTTTATATCATGAAAAAATGTATAAAAAGCAATCAAAAAGTACGATCAATGCAAAAACATAATACCGCATTTTTATTTCATTTTTAAAGGCAATTTTATTTCACAAATCTTTTTCTCTTTCAACCATTCTTTATTTGATGTACTTGTGTGCTATGGGTTATTGTCTTGTTGCATCATCTAACATCTCTGAGGTCATTGGTCGTTGCCTTTACATTCTCCTGTCAAATGTATTAATACATGTTTGAATTCATTGTTTCTTCCATAATCACAAAGCATCCGGCCCCTAAAGGCAGCAAAAACCATGATTCTGCTTCCATTATGCTTTGCAGTTGGAAAGCAGTTTTGGTGTGCAGTTTTGTGCATTTGTGAACAGAAACCCAATATTGAGGATAAGCATGAAATGGTTAAAACTTAAAGCGTACCTGTCAGATTTAAATTTTTTTTTTAAATATATCACTCAGTACCTAATCCTGACCATGTACTTCTATTTTTTTATGTGTCTAGCACCTTTATTTTTGTATTACGCTTTTCATTTAGCTCACTAGTCTGAATTCCTCTGAAAAGGAGGGGGTGTGGCCTCACTGTGTAGGTCACCGCCCCCTCCCTCAGTATGCTGTCTGCTCACATCTCCCCTAGCATTAGCAAAACTACAACTCCCAGCTTGTCCTCACTGACAGTAGCGGGACACAAGGTGACAGTGGGAGGATTTTTCCTCCAGGTGTGAGCCCAGCAGGTCTGACCGGGGTGCTGCAAATGCGAGGATGCTGCGAGCGCTCCGGGGAGGAGCGGGGACCCGGAGCGCTCGGCGTAACACATGCGATTTTCTCCGATCGCCGACATGGGGGGTCTCAGGACCCCCCTGGGCGATGTGCCAGGGTGCCTAGCGGTGGGGACCGGATTTCCCACGGGCATATGGATACGCCCTCGTTCCTTAAGGACTCAGAATGCAGGGCGTATCCATACGCCTTGTGTCCTGAAGAGGTTAAAGGTGCAAAATCTAGAAAAAAAGATTCTGAACCCAACAGTGATCTGCAACCTGCGGACCTCCAAATGTTGCAAAAAACAACTCCCAGCATGCCCGGACAACCAACGGCTGTCCGGGCATGCTGGGAGTTGTAGTTTTGCAACATCAGGAGGTCCGCAGGTTGAAGATCACTGGATAGGAGGTAATACTCACGTGTCCCCGCTGCTCACGTGTCGCCGCGCCTATTGGATGACGGGACGACGTGCGCGATGATGTGATGACGTCGAAGGAGAGGGCAGGCCATGCAGGGGATTCCGGCATGGAGCAGACACGAGGAGGCAGGTAAGGTCCCTCCCGGTGTCCTGTAAGCTGTTCGGGACGCCGCGATTTCACAGCGGCGGTCCTGAACAGCCCGACTGAGCCGGGTTAGTGTCACTTTCCCTTCAGGTGCGGCGGTCAGCTTTGATCGCCGCGCCTGGAGGGTTAATTCAGGGCATCAGCGCGATCGGTGATGTCCTGTGTTAGCTGCGGGTCCCGACCGTTGATGGCGCAGGGACTGCCGCGATAGGTGTGTGTATTCACCGTATAAGACGCACCAACTTTTCCCCCCCAGTTTTGGGGAAGAAAAAGTGCGTCTTATACGGCGAAAAATACGGTAGTTGGCGATAAAGTCCACATGTCCTAAACACAAAATGAATGTATAGATTAAACCTAAGTTTATGTTATAACTATACAATATGTGTATCTACCAGTCTATCTATCTATTTATCCATTAAACTACCCAGAATTCCATCTCCCTCAGCTCAGGTTTTTTGTATATATCAATGTTTTATAACAGAAACAAGCATGATAGAGAGCAGTAAGGGCAGAAATGAGACTTGCTTGCCAATCTATACTTGTTCTCTTACCAAGTACATGGTTCTACTGTTTTCAGTTTGTATTCAGATACGCACATTAATTAAGCAGGAAGATATCAAATCGAGTAGTTTGAGATGGTGCTGGAATCCAAACACAGTGTGTGAATGTCTTGGAGGCCATCCAGACTTTGGCATGGGAAACCACTGTTTTGTTAAGCATTAGAATTGATCTCTGTATAAGTAACAAGAACCAGACATGGTAAATGGTGTCTGTGGCTGGGCACTATCTTGATGGTCGTTGCGTTACATTCCTATTTAGACCCTTCCACATGTCAGACTTGCCTGAGCAAAACCTCTGCAACTTGTCAGCCAAATGAAAACAATTGTGTGTGCCCAAAGCATTCCTTTGACTTTACTTTCATTGGGAAACCAAACAATGCACATTTTCTTGTTGCCCTGGTGAACTTGAGATTGACTTTCATTTTCAATAGCTAATTAAACTCATAAGGGAACTGGCAGGGGCTTTATAATGTTCACTGGTCTGAATTTCTGAAACTGCGCTTAAGTAAATTGCAGAGTAAAGTCTTAGAAAGAAAATGGTTATAATTGATGAGTCTGAGTTGCCATCTAAGGTCAATATATCTTATGAGCCACAATATTGAAATACTACACTGAGCACGGACTACTCTTCCGTGAAGTTGTATATTTCCTTTTCTCTGTTAAAGTCTTTTACAGCATTTGTTCTCCACCTAAAGGTTCCTTATCTACAGTTTGTTAGCAAATACTTATTTATTTGTTTTTTTTTATAGAAACTCTTAAAATGTAATGTCATGAAAGATCATGCAGATATATAAGGCAAAGGTGACTTTTCCTATAAAAGTGCTTTAGGATATTAGATTATTTTTACAACGCTGTGTCAGCTTCCTGGTCTAATCACAGGTGCCCCTCCCTGGCCTGTATCACTTTGCTCAGGACCACACCTGGATTTCTCACCATCTGCCTGGGACTATTCTTAGGGCCCTGACCCCCCATGTAATCCCCCCCCCCAAAAAAAAAAAAAAAAAAAAAATATATATATATATATATATTGCCCAGTAGGTGTCACTGGTCATTCATCCCCAACGAGGGGTTATTATTGTTTCGGTGGACCCCACACTATCAGTTACCCCATTTTAAAACTCATCAACAATCTTTTGGGTTTAGCTGACTACCTCAGACAATCCCAATCAGGCCTACATCCCAGACGCTACTTTCCTAATGACTTAATTCCACCTTAAAGGGAATGTTGAATCTGGATGTTTTTCCTGATTAACCCCTCTAGGGCTACAGCCTTGGTCACTGGTGCTTAACCCCTTAAGGACGCAGGACGTAAATGTACGTCCTGGTGCGGTGGTACTTAACGCACCAGGACGTACATTTACGTCCTGTGCATAACCGCAGGCATCGGAGCCAGGGACCCGCCGGCAATGGCCGACGCCCGCGATCTCGCGGGCGTCCGCCATTAACCCCTCAGGTGCCGGGATCAATACAGATCCCGGCATCTGCGGCAGTGCGCGATTTGAATGAATGATCGGATCGCCCGCAGCGCTGCTGCGGGGATCCGATCATTCAGAACGCCGCACGGAGGTCCCCTCACCTTCCTCCGTCCGGCTCCCGGCGTCTCCTGCTCTGGTCTGTGATCGAGCAGACCAGAGCAGAAGATAGCCGATAACACTGATCTGTTCTATGTCCTATACATAGAACAGATCAGTATTAGAAATCATGGTATTGCTATGAATAGTCCCCTATGGGGACTATTCAAGTGTAAAAAAAAAATTTAAAAAAATGTAAAAGTAAAAGTAAAAAAAAAGTAAAACGTCCGTTTTTTCCTATTTTACCCCCAAAAAGCGTAAAAAAAATGTTTTATAGACATATTTGGTATCGCCGCCTGCGTAAATGTCCGAACTATTAAAATAAAATGTTAATGATCCCATACGGTGAACGGCGTGAATGAAAAAAAAATAAATCCAAAATTCATACTTTTTTAATACATTTTATTTAAAAAAATTATAAAAAATGTATTAAAAGTTTTTTATATGCAAATGTGGTATAAAAAAAAAGTACAGATCATGGCGCAAAAAATGAGCCCCCATACCGCCGCTTATACAGAAAAATAAAAAAGTTAGAGGTCATCAAAATAAAGGGATTATAAACGTACTAATTTGGTTAAAAAGTTTGTGATTTTTTTTAAGTGCAACAATAATAGAAAAGTATGTAATAATGGGTATCATTTTAATCGTATTGATCCTCAGAATAAAGAACGCACGTCATTTTTACCATAAATTGTACGGCGTGAAAACGAAACCTTCCAAAATTTGCAGAATTGCGTTTTTCGTTTTAATTTCCCCACAAAAATAGTGTTTTTTGGTTGCGCCATACATTTTATGATATAATGAGTTATTACTTATTACAAAGGACAACTGGTCGCGCAAAAAACAAGCCCTCATACTAGTCTGTGAATGAAAATATAAAATAGTTATGATTTTTAGAAGGCGAGGAGGAAAAAATGAAAACGTAAAAATTAAATTGTCTGAGTCCTTAAGGCCAAAATGGGCTGAGTCCTTAAGGGGTTAAATGGCCACTGTCAGATCAAAAAACTTTTTATTTGTTGTTACTGATAAAAATGTTACATGTAATATTGTTGCTTAAAAAATGTTGAATATTTAATAAAGAAAATGGCCCATGAAAATCCCACCACTAGGGGTCTCCATACCTACCGGGACTCTAACCAGTCCTGCAGCATTATCAGGCTTGTCCATGAGTCACAGACAAGAGATGAGTCATGGACAAGGCTGCATGAGCAGACACACCAATCACCTCCCATCACCACAAGGGAGAGACACGCCCCCTTCCCCTGAGAGGATTTCTAACACTTAGAGCTAACGAAAAGAGGGATTATTATAATAAATATAGGTGAAAGAGGTATAAAAATTTGATGTACATGGTCAGGATTAGGTACTAAGTAACATTTTTTTTTTGTGGGATCTGACAGGTACGCTTTAAGGACCAAGGGAGTACATGTACACCCTGGTCCCCCTACCGGGGTTTGAAGCGTGCTCACAAGCTGAGCATGTTTCATACCCGGTGGGTCCCAGTTGCTCTAAGCATCCAGGACCCACGTTTAATGCCAGGTATCACCGATCGGGGTGATGCCCAGCATAAACCCTTTAGACGCTGCAATCAAAGTTGATCACAGGGTCAAAATGAGGGAGTTAAAGTGCCGGTTAGCTCAGCGGAGCTGATCGGGACTTTTGTGGTGAATTGACCTGCCACCTCGCCATCTGATCGATGCTCTGAAGCTTTGGCCAGGCTCTGCAGGGTAGAGCAGCAGAGTAAAAAAAAAAAAAAAAAAAGAGTTAATGTAAAAGTGAATTACCCCTTTCCTAATAAAAGTTTGAATCACCCCCATTTTTCCATTAATAAAATAATGGAATAAAAAATAAACATAATCATATGTGGTACCACCGCGTGCATAAATCTCAGAACTTTTAAAATATAAGGGTAGTTTAACTGCACGGTCGATGGCGTAGCACTGTATGCTAAACAAATAAAAAAATATAGGGGTCAGAAGAGGACATTTTTAAAGAGTACCTGTCACCAAATAAATGTTTCTAAACAAACTCAGGCTATGTTCCCTAACTACTCCTAACACCCCTCCCACCCTTAAAAAAAAGTGTCAGAGCTTTAAAAAGCTCTGTATAATACTTTTATTCTTCCTCAAATAGCAGGAGAAAGTGGACATTTCCCATCAGGTATGACATCACTGAAGCCTGCTGGGGGACCACTTCCACCCTCACATCGTTGCAGTGCTGTGATGAATAGAAGACCTTAAGCTCTGTGTATCTTCAGTTAGGCTCTATGCATGTTTCAGTGAGGCTCTGTGCAGCTTTCAATGAGCCTCTTTGCAGCTTTCAATCAAGCTTAGTGCAGAGAAACACTTCCTGAGTTTGTACTCCTGCCAGGCCGGTAGGAGACCAAACTCACTGTATTAATTGTAGCACAGAACAGAGCCACCTAGTGACCATTTTTTATATTACCTTTTAAACATATTTATGTTGATAATTTCAAAAGCAAGTGAATGGGAAAGTGTCTGCTAATTACATAAGGACCAATATATTAAAAGTTTTATTTGGTGACAGGTACTCTTCAAGCATACAAATTTGGTGCATGTAGTTATACATTTTTTTTAAGTATTAAAATAAAATAAAACCTACATAAATTGGGTATCTTTTTAACCTAAAGAATAAAGATAAGGTGTCATTTTTTACCAAAAAGTGAACTGCATAGAAATGAAAGCCCCCAAAATTTGCTATTTTTTTTTCAATTTCACCATACAAATATTTTTTTTTGGTTTTGCCATAGATTTTGTAAGGAAATGATTGATATTATTACAAAGTACATTTGGCACAATAGACACAAAAAACGGGCTTATATGGGTCTGTAGGTGCAACATTAAAAGCGTTATAATTTTTAGAAGGGGAGGAGTAAAAAAGCGAAGTGCAAAAACGAAAATTAGCCTGGTCCTTAAGGCCCAGATGGGCTTGGTCCTTAAGGGGTTAAAGAGAGATACTGAAAAATATTTTTTTTCTTATCTGTTTCTATTTAGTGATTGTAATTTTTTTGTACATTATTTTAGGGCCTGCCTTGCCTGAGCTGTTTTAAACCACATTTAGAGATAAGCATTACAGCAGGACTCATGATTATAGACAACAATGAACAGGACCTGTCCTATTCAGATTAATTGAAGATGCTATTGAGCATGCTCGGTGTCCTTTTTCAGGGGTCATGCTACAGAAGGGTAGATGGTGATCTCTGTTGTGAATGGTGTGGGATCCAGTGTTATTTCTCTACTGGTGTCCCTTTTACTGTGCTCCTCTTTGTCTGCTTTCATGATTATTTTAAAATATAGATTATTTTAAAATGCAAAATTAGAAAAAAATCACCAAAAATTCTTTACAAATATTTTTTTATGACACTTTCCATTAAAATGGGCACTGTTTCTTTAACTCCTTCAGGACGAAGGGCGTACCTGTACGCCCTACGCCAGTTCCCGGTGTTTAAAACGGGTTCACACCGTGACCCCGCATCACACCGGCTCGGTCCCGGCTGCTAACGATAGCCGAAACCCTGGGCTAATAGCGTGCGGCACTTTCATTTAGAAAAAAATAAACGCTTCCCGGCAGCTCAGTCGGGCTGATCTGGACATCACGATAAAATCTCGATGTCCCGATCAGTCCCGATCAGCTAGGACGCGAGACCCCCTTACCTTGCTCCATCGCGTCTGATCGGCGTTTGATTGCTCCAAGTCTGAGCTACAGGCTTGAGCAATCAAGCCCCTATCTCACTGATCCATGCAAAGCTATGGCTTTGCAGGGATCAGGGTAAAAGTTCAGTGAGTGCAGTGTTATAGCCCCCTATGGGAGCTATAGCACTGCAAAAAAAAAAGTGAAAAAAAAAAAGTTAACAAAGGTCTTTTAACCCCTTCCCTAATAAAAGTTTGAATTACCCCCATTTTCCCATAAAAAAACTGTGTAAATAAAAATAAAACTAAACATATGTGGTATCACCGCGTGTGGAAATGTCCGAACTATAAAGATATATTGTTAATTAAACCGCACGGTCAATGGTGTCACAAATTCCAAAGTAATACATGGCGTATTTTGGGTCACTTTTATATCATGAAAAAATGAATAAAAAGCAATCAAAAAGTCTGATCAATACAGAAATGGTACTGATAAAAACTTCAGAACATAGCGCAAAAAAATCAGTACTCATACTGGCCTGTACGCGGAAAAATAAAAAAGTTATAGAGGTTAGAAGATGATAATTTTTAACGTATACATTTTCCTGCATGTAGTTATGATTTTTTTCCGAAGTACGACAATATCCAACCTATATAAGTAGGGTATCATTTTAACCGTATGGAACTACAGAATAAAGATAAGGTGTTATTTTTCACCGAAAAATGCACTGCGTAGAAACGGAAGCCCCAAAAAGTTACAAAATTAAATTTTTTCTTCAATTTTGCCGCACAATGAATTTTTTTCCGCTTCGCCATGGAGTTTTTGGTAAAATGACTAATGTCACTGCAAAGTAGAATTGGTGGTGCAAAAAATAAGCCTCCCATAGACTTGAATTGAGAGGGCGGGGCGTGACATCACATGGGGAGGAGTCGCGACGTCACAATCTTCCCTCCCCGTGGTTGGGAGCCAGACCCTCCAGCGCTGCCGGAGCAGTAGCAGGTGGGTGCCGCGTGCTATATTGCGGGGTCCCCAGCGACGGGACCCCCGCGGTCAGACATCTTATCCCCTATCCTTTGGAGTACCCCTTTAGGGGGTTAAAAAAAACTTTGGACATATTGTATAAACATGTCCAAGATTTTAATAGAATGAACAAGAAAATAGCATACTAAGTGAGAGAAAATTACAATACAGGTCTCTGGAGTCTGAACACCTAGATCCTGATAGATCAAATTTTTTGAAATGTCTCTTGGACATATCAAATTTTTTTTTTTAAGCGACAGGTACAGTTTAAAGGGGTACTCCAGGGTTAACTAACTTTTAACTATCCTGCCCATTCTGAATAATTATGCTAGTTTTACATTTACTTGCTATAATGCTCTGCCGTGGATCGTCTTCTTTTTTTTCATTATATGGTCCCCCCCGGTCTAGCGTTTGTTTTCAGGTCCTGATGACGTTCGTCTCACAATCCTTTGCGGCTCGAGGCGACAGCTGGTATCAGGGGGCTTGGTTATTTCTTGTATTTCCTCACAAGCCAGCCCCCTGATGACGTTTGCGGTCCATCTGTACGTCCTGACTTGCCAGCGTTCTCTGCATTCCCTGCGCAGATTGTCGGGCCGAGACGCAGATCACGAGACGCCAGCACATTAGGAGGACGTACAGATGGACTGCAAACTTCATCAGGGGGCTGCCTGGTGAGGAAATACAAGAAATAGCCAAGCGCCCGTATACAAGCCGCAAAGGATTGTGAGACGAATGTCATCAGGACCTGAAAGGAAACGCTAGACCTGGGGGGACCATATAATGAAGAAAAAGAAGATGATCCATGGAAGAGCGGTATAGCAAGTAAATGTAAAACTAGCATAATTATTCATAATGGGCCGGATAGTTAAAAGTTCGTTAACCCTGGAATACCCCCTTTAAAGGGTAACTCTCATTAAAATGTATTTTTGCTATTGCACTCCTTATGGTAAATAAAAAATATTTCTAATATAAAAAATGTAGTTTTCTATGTTTTATTTGTGCTTAAAAAAGCTCAAGAGCACATTTCCCCCCATCTTATACACAGACTTAAGACCGAAGTCCAAACACAGAAAGTGCAGCCTGGAGTGCTGAGGGGGGGGGGGGGTGTCCAGCCTCATCCATTCATAGCTCCTCTCACACTTAACTGCCATATGCTGTTGGCTGGACCCCCCCCCCCCCCCTCAGCACTCCAGGCTGCACTTCCTGTGTTTGGGCTTCGGTCCTAAGTCTGTATTGTCAGCTCCAAAAGGGGTTTTCTTCTGCTGCACCTATGCGGTTCGGTCTTATTAGCAGACTATTATTAAGTCAAAGCCCAGGCCCACTGGAGGATCCTCTATTACTTTGGAGGGACAGTCAGAACTTGACCATGGGTCTTTTTTCAGTAGGTACATTGTCTCCTTAGTCTTCTATAGTTTAGTCATGAACAATATGTAGGTCAAAGAGAGAGAATTCAAAAATAATTTACATTTAAATCTGACAAACAATTATGATCAATGACAATCTGCTTCAGGAAGAAGCCATGAAAAGAATGATAAAAAACACTATCTTGAGTTACACAAGTAATATTTAGATATAGTAGTTTGTCCATCTTAGCCTGAGATAGTCTTTGGAAATGAATAGTGGAATTCTCTACTTCTCACTTGTCATTATAGCAAATAATGTATACCTTAGGTTTACTTTTGATAAGAACCAAATCTCATTTTCTTTCATATATCTGCATTGCTAACCTCATCAAGCAGTGTTCCGTTCCCCTAAATCTAGCATTCTTTCCAGTCTTGATCATCCATATAACATTAGTTACACGCCTGCTTTCATCGTCTAACTACAAAGCAACATAAAAAACATGAGCAGATGTGGTTCCATTCCAAATCTGACAGACCATTGAGAGGGTGTTAAACAATAGACAAAGTAACCTGGTAGTTTGCAGGGGCTGTCCATCTTCTTGACCCGGGAATATGTCAGCTCATTATTGGACTGAGCTGCAAATGCTTTGATTTGATGAGCATTAAAGGTCAACCACAAAATAGATCAAATATGCCAGGAGAGTTTGTAGTGAACATCACAATGTATTGACAACAATGAAAAAGTCTTATTTCATGTGCAGTCACATAAACAAAGACTGGGAAAAGCAATCAGAAGGAGAACGAGATGATTATGATATATGGTCAGGTCACTGCAATGGCATACAACCAAAATTAGCTTCACTATATATACTTTAAGTAAATGCTTTCTCTTGTTTGGATTGACATTGATGTAATGTGTTGTACCTAAATGATGGTAAAGTAGGTCTATAAACAGGCATATTAATATAGAATTAGTTCAGTCCTGAACTGTTTATTATGATCTTTTTGAAAGTCTATTTAACCAGTACAACAGATATACTGCCAAGTATCTGTAATTGTAGTAATATTCCTGTGGGATGGCGTCCTCTGCTCCAAATCATGGCCTCCTGTGTGCATCTGTAAATGAAATGACGTCACTATCAGTCTCTCTGACCACAGGACTTACTGCCTTGGAAAAAGACATCTATACAACATAGAAACATAGGGGGAGATTTATCAAAACCTGTGTAGAGGAAAAGTTGACCAGTTTCCATAGCAACCAATCAGATTGATTCTTTCATTTTGCAGAGTCCTTTTTAAAAATGAAAGATGCGATCTGATTGGTTGCTATGCGCAACTGGTCAACATTTCCTCTGCACAGGTTTAAATAAATCTCCCCCTTGGAAACGTAGAATGTGTTGGCAGATATGCCCATCTTGTCTGCCAAATATTCTGAATACTATGAATAGTCCCTGGCCCTATCTTATATGAAGGATAGCCTTATACCTATCCCTATCTTATATGAAGGATAGCCTTATACCTATCCCTATCTTATATGAAGGATAGCCTTATGCCTATCTCTATCTTATATGAAGGATAGCCTTATGCCTATCCCTATCTTATATGAAGGATAGACTTATACCTATCCCTATCTTATATGAAGGATAGCCTTATGCCTATCTCTATCTTATATGAAGGATAGCCTTATGCTTATCCCATGCATGCGTAAACTCCTTCACTGTATTTGCAGTGACCACTTCTGCAGAAAGGCTATTCCATGCATCCACTACTCTCTCAGTAAAGTAATACTTCCTGATATTACTCTATAAACCTTTGACCTTCTTAATATAAATTGTAATTGTATATATATTGTGGTAGTTTGCAAATAAGGCTCCTTTCACACTATATGTTGCTCTGTTTTAATGACCCTTTATAATGTCCCGTTAAGAAAACCCTTAAAAACGGCCATTACAAAATCCCATTCAAGTCTATCCGATTTTGTGATTATCCGTTATAACCCGTTATAGCCCATTATGAATAACTGACGTTATTTGTGACGGGAGAAAAAATGTTTCATGCACTAATTTTTCTCCCGTCACAAATAACATTTGTTATTCATAACGGGCTATAACGGGTGATAATGGATAATCAAAATTTCAT
The DNA here is from genome assembly GCF_029499605.1 of Hyla sarda. Taxonomy (NCBI): domain Eukaryota; kingdom Metazoa; phylum Chordata; class Amphibia; order Anura; family Hylidae; genus Hyla; species Hyla sarda. The sequence goes on along the minus strand of NC_079191.1, from coordinate 141,194,536 downwards.
AGACTTGAATGGGATTTTGTAGCGGCCATTACATGGCCTTTTTATGGGTTTTCTTAACGGGACATTATAACGGGTCTTTAAAATGGAGCAACATATAGTATGAAAGGAGCCAAAGAGAGAGATAAAATAAGGCAGGGAGATTCCATCCATTAAGCCAGATACAGTTGTGGAAGTGTCTTAGACCAAGGCTGGATTAACACATTAGATCAACTAAACGCTTGTTTTGCCCACGGCTATGTGTTCCAATTCTTCCATACACATGCACACTTTGCTAAGCCAAGTTTACATGTGTTTTTAAAAGTGGGAGGGGAATAATGCTCTTCCAGACTCTTCTCATGGCATGGCAGTGGGGTTATGCCGTGGCAGCATAGAACCCATACAGCTTCATCTTCAAAGGGTCAAAATTAAAAAATTGCTTAATTAAGTAGATTGAAAGCTGCAGTTCTAATGTATGAGTTGGCAAAACTTTCCTCTAGATCTCCAGCTGTGGGTGCACTTACCTTCTGTGTGTCTCTGTGGGTATGCACATTGATATACATTACACTAAGATTTTGAGACCTTATTTAATCTATACTGGTTAGATACTTTCAAACATATGAAATACTTTTTTTTAACAAGCATCAGACAAGCAGATAAATCCTTGGAGTATCCCATTCAATTGTAATCATTCAATTTAACTCCATGAAAAGCACTACGAGAGTCACATGAATACTGACACTGATAGAGGCACAGCTAATTTTTCATGAGGCTCCAAACAGTTGTAATAGGGAATTACCCTTGTAAAGTGGTCGCAACATAATCAATAAACAAGAATCCAATAAAGATAAATAAACCTGAACCAGACATCATAATCAGCAGAGGACTACCGCAACAAAATGACTGGTGACAAAACACTTGGCAGACACTTTTTAATGCTTGATCTATACAGTTTAATTCAGTAATTGAAATACTACTTTCTGGGTGTTGGTAATTTATTATTTTACTTATTTGCACCAAACCATCTTTGCATTGCTTATATTATTCACAAATCCCATTAGGGTTGTTGTGCTCTGTGCCTGAAGTCCATTTATAATGTACAATTTTATTTTTAAAGGGTGTGCTGAATGGTAGCCTGGATTTGTATGAAGATCAACTATTGATCTCTTCATAGCCCTACAGGGCATGTCCTATCATTGGCTGGATGAAGACATGTGTTGCAGAACTACTGCCAGAGCTGCCCTTTTCAACTGCTGTTACAGCCATATGTAGAGGAAGAACCAGGAGGCTACCCCTACCACCTGTACCTTGTGAAGGTCCAAGGCAAATTGGGCTGCTTTTTTCAGGACTAAGGACTCAGGCCTACTGGCTGTATGTGCAGTACCACCAGCTTGTGGGCTAGATTTCTCTCATGTGAATGGCCAAGCCTCCCCGCTCCAGCCCTGTAGCGTTGCATTCCCTTCCAGACACAGCTCTGACTTCTCTGGACAGTGCCTCCTTGCCTAGCTGCCTTACTCTTTAATCAGATGCTTCTCAGTCCCTCATGCTGGCTAGAATGAGACCTGTGGCTCAAAAAGGTGTAGCATCCACTCCAAATGCCGCCATACTAGAGCCAAATGCTCCTGCCCCCTCCCACTAGGAGCACTTTTTATTTGCTTATCTTGATGGATCTTCTGTATCTAATTGGGACTGAAAAGCATACATGAAATTTCTCCACAATAGGCAGGGGATGGAGTGCTTGTGATATAGCTAGAGACTTCCTACAAGAAGAACTTAGCTCTCTGTTCACTAATACCTCCAGTGACTACTCTTTCTTTTAAGGTGAAGAACCTGACCACTGATCACCTTTCCCTGTCTACACAGGTGGAGGCCATATAACAGACTATAGGATTATGCAGAAAAGAGCAGCAAGCAGAATGATATCTGTGGGACTTTCTGAGGCAACTAAGATGGCTGACTTGGCCCCTATGTTACATGGTATCTTTATCTCTTTGCTAGACCACCTGGTCTCTGAGGAGCTGGAGATCAATTGTGCCTGGGGCCTATCAACAATGATATCAATAAGACCAGGCATATGATATGCATTACTACATTATCAAGGATGAGATCATTTGATAAGTTTGCAATATGAAACTAGACTAAACTAGGGTTTTTTTTTTTTTCAAGATATTTCCCATCCATCCACATCATGTTATGCACCCCTTCTGGTTGTTCTGTGTGACCATGAGATACCATGTGCCTGGGGATTCCCCTGGCAAATAATGGTTTGCAGGAACTGACAGCACCAGAGACTCTGCTGATCTACCGTACTTCCTTAGTTCCTTGGGTCTTCCTGACTTGGATTTGCTGGGCTGGTCTCCTCTTCCACCTTCCACCGAGACAATAGTCTTTGGGTGCGGTGGATCCTGATGGGGACCTGATGCACTCTGGGACTTTTACGTTAAGGCCACTGCATTGTTGGCATTTCCTTTTTCAGCTGGGAGTTTGTCTTTTATTCCAGCACTGAGTTGGGTTGGGGGGTTTAGATTCTCTAGGCTGGTTTCTATAGAGGATTCTGCTTCTTTTGGGGGAGAATTTCTAATGTGGAAGGTGGCCTGTGGACCTTATTTAGAGAACTGACCTTGTGCCATGGGGGTTTATAGTTGCTTCCAACCCAGTTCACTTATAAAGGGTATATATGCGGATGATTACTCCTCTGTTTTGTATATTTGATATATTCTGTTTTGCTTATTGTTAGGCAAGTTCAATTCTAGGGTTGATGCTTTCTTCATTACCCGTGACCTGGTGAATACACACCCAGATCACTGGTATTGGTTGAAAGCATATGTGTCCGCTCCCACAATCAGGAAACTTGAGGCGTGTGCTCTCACAGTTAGGAGACTTAGTAGATAATACGTCCAGGTAAGTAACAATACAAAAGGGAAGGATATATGGTGTAGGGAAAAGGACAGGAAGGGAGAGCCTAGGGAGGTGCAAGGCCTAGGGTAGATGGTCACTACCTATTGCACCCTATTAGTGTATTCCGTGTCCTACCCCTATTCCTAGACGGAGATAAAAGTCCTTGTAAGGACGGCCCCGCTCCGGAACCTACCCCTATCGCTCCTTTCAATGCCCTAAGGTATAGACATTAAGGAGACTCCCTATGTCACTCAACAGTCCCTGTGTGACTGGATTGGGATAGGAGAAGGATAAAATGACCTATTGCCACCAGATAAATTGATATGGATATAGGTCCTATTTCGCAATCACCAACATAAAAGATATCTCATGTGATTTGTCAATTATATACCATACTTCGACTATTTACATAACGTACAAAGTGTCAATGATCATGATTTGGCTAGAGTACAAAAAAACAAAAATGTTTTGGTTGTCATCAAAAAGTATGGGTAAGTATTAAAACATATCAATGTGTGCAGCACAAATGCATGATATAACCTGACATAAGATATATCTTGACATAATAAACAGCAAGTAGCTGATAACAGTATGCACTTATCTGGACCAAATGGTGTAAACAATTTCAAAAAGATACTGGATGTTCCGCAGCCAAGGTCATCCGGTATCTTTTTGAATCCCAGACCATCCACCGTCATCGTGATTATCGCCATGAGACCATTAGTGCCCCCATTGTCTCCTGATGAATGGGGCAAGAAACGCGTCGAGACTTTTTTCTTGTAGTGGCCGTCTACCCTAGGCCTTGCACCTCCCTAGGCCCTCCCTCCCTGTCCTTTTCCCTACACCCCATATCCTTCCCTTTAGTATTGTTACTTAACTGGACCTATTATCTAGTAAGTCTCCTAACTGTGGGAGCACTCACCTCAAGTCTCATGATTGTGGGAGCGGACACATATGCTTTCAACCAATACCAGTGATCTGGGTATGTATTCACCAGGTCACTGGTAATTAAGACTCAAATATAAACTCTCTGTTTTGTTCTTGTGGTGACATGAGATTCACTAATTGGTGGTTTATTTTGTTATTTTAGTGAATAATAAAGGTAAAATTTTAGTGTTATGCTGTGAAGGTTTTTTTGACAACACTAAACATTCATTTGTTTTTCTGTGATTTTGTTGATGCTTTCTTCATCTACCTCCTACTGTATTGGATCTTTACTAGTTTAATCTGTACAGATGCGGAGGCCTCATCTGTGGTACTTTGGATTTTCCTTCTCTTTCTATTTGTCTTGTTTTCCTCTCTTTCCCTATTGTACCACCCCACTTTTTTCTTTCAATCCCTCTACCCTCTTTTCCAAGAATGCCACCTTTATCGATTAAATGTGCCTCTTTGAACATTAGGAGCTTTAGCGTGCCAAATAAATGGCCTCACATTCTCTACTATACATGAAGACCATGCACACATCTTGCTGCTACAGGAAACTCTCTTCATGACCGACCATGCCCCGAGATTACATTCTCGATACTTTACCTATTGGCCGCATAGCACTCTGCCAGGATATGAATCTAGAGAGGCATCAATTGCTTTGCACAAGTCTCTTTAATATTCAATATCTGTTTTCTTTGTTGAAAAACCAATAAAAGTTAGATTACTCTTAATGGTAGCCGAACTGGAATTGGGCTAGGTGTTTTCACAACCAGTTTTATTACATATTCAATACGTAACATGTTTTATAGTGCAACATCAAGTCTTGTTTTAGCCATGTCCCTTTTAGTTCTATCATTGGGTATTCATTTAGACTTTTAAAAGATGTTTACCAAAAAGTTGCCTATTGACCTAAATATTTTGTTGTTTTATGAATATATATTTTCCCATAGAAAATTGATTTTAATAAGAATTATCTAGGTTTTTAACCTAGGAAGATGACCACAATTGCGATGACCGAATAACTATACCAGTCTAGAAAGAAGCATCTGCAGCACCTAATGCTAGACAACATTACAAGCAATGCTTGAAAATAATGATCAGTCTGTAGAAGGTGACTAATCATTCATGGTTCATTGTAATAACTGTCTTAATCTTACTTTTTAATTCTTCTCTTCCATTAGGAAATAAGCCAGAGAACTAAATTGGTATCACATAAAAATTAACTTTAAACTATGTATCTCATATTAATGCATATATATATATATATATATATATATATATATATATATAGATTAGTCCCTTTTATTGCCACCCATGTCATTTAATCAATCTTTTTCTCCAAACCATTGCACTGGCACGTGTAGACATGCAGACACACATAGCCAGCATTTTCTTTCATCTTGTGCTGGCCATATTTGGATCGAATAGATAGGGTTAATAAAATCAACAACTTAAATGGGCACTGTCAGATACAAAAACTTTTGGTATGTTGTAAAGCATGCAAAACCAATAGGTTTTACAATTGCTTTAATTAGAAAATTTTCAGTATTTCATACTGAAAAAGCCAGTCAAACAACTGCCCCCCTGCCTGCTTGGACACATACTAGTCCTGCTGTGTCCATGCGTCATCACCTATGTCATGGACACACTTCCTTGATTGACAGCTGTGAGCGCAGGGCTCACAGCTGGAGGAAAAACCCTCCCGCTGTCCCGCTGCTGTCAGTGAGGAGAAGCTGGGAGTTGTAGTTTTGCTAATGCTATGGGAGATGTGAGCAGACAGCATACTGAGGGAGGGGGGCGGAGACCTGCACAGTGAGGCCACACCCCCTCCCTTTGAGAGGAATTCAGACCAGTGAGCTAAATTAAAAGTGTAATAAAAAAAAAAATAAAGGAGCTAGACAATGTTTTTTTTTTTCTGGATCTAAAAGGTACGCTTTAACAGCACATACCAATATTTATCATTTATAGAAAAGCAGCAAAGTGAAATGGTAATAACAATGAGGCAGCTATTGGCCCAATGATTGTTTATCCAATAACTATTTCCCCTGCTCTCAACATAAACATGTGCACTCAGTTAGGCCAAGCATCTATGTTGAAATGCAAAATGCTAAATCCCCTTCTTTCCCATTTTACGATAAAAGGCTACCATGTAGACATGACAAAAGTTTTGGGCTCACAGCAATCTGTAGATATAGCTAGATTAAGCATGCCCTAGCACACTTCACTCCCTGGCCCGGCGCGCTCTAAATCATTGATGGAAGTTAGCTTCAATGGAGCGAGCACTGAGCTGCTGTGCACTTTACCTGGCTATATCTAAAAATCCATGGGTGTCTCAGTAAGGGAAGCCTGACAGATCAAACCTTTTGACATGTCTTTCAGACTTGTAAAAGGTTTTTTTTTTATAAATGAAAGTAACATTTTAACATCTAAAGAGTGTATTATTTAAAGGGGTACTCCTCGCCTAGACATCTAATCCCCTCTCCAAAGATTTAGGGATTAGATGTCTGACCTCTGCGATCTCTCTGCTACACCCTGCATTCGTTTAGAGTGCTGGGTGCAGCACCGGAGGCTCATGACGTCACAGGCACAGACCTCTTTTGACGTCACAGCCACACACCCTCAATGCAAGTCTATGGGAGGGGGCGTGACGGATACTACACCCCCTCGCATAGACTTGCATTGAGTGGGCGTGGCAGTGAAATCATGAGCAGTCTGTGCCTGTGATGTCATGAGCCTCTGCCCCGTATCGCCAGAAGTTCGCTCCGTGCACCGGATGTTTGGGGGTCCTGAAGCAGAGATCGCGGGGGTCCCCAGCGGCGGGACCCACGTGATCAGTCATCTTATCCCCTATGCTTTGGATAGGGGATAAGATGTCTAGGGGGGAGTCCCCCTGTAAGTTTAGGAAATTTAGTTATTATGGTTAGTGTTTTACTGATTTGATTTCACAATTTTTGGAGAAGTTAAATGACACCAATCCTAGTAACATTAGTGGTATTTGCCATACTGTTTTCATCTGTATGTAGAATACATGAAATATTAACACAGACTCTTTAGACTGTTAAATGAGCTTGACTTCTTCTGCAGCATCTTGAGATACCTTAGGAAACAAGTGTTCTAGAAACAAGGACATGCCTGGTCATGGAATTTGGAGAATTCTTGTGGAAGCGGGCCTGCTGAAAAGTTAAAAAGACACACACTGACTGAGTACAAAAGACGGAAGGAAGATGACAATCAGTTTGCAAGTTGGTTTTACGTGAAATTTCTTTGCTCTTCTAAGAATAATTTTGAAGATATTTTATCCAGGAAGTCATATGGCTTTATTTTGTGTTGCCTAGCTAGGATACAGTAATTGTTTGTTGATAAGTTAATCCAACAGGTGCAGTTCCTTTCTGGACAAGCTGAAGCTATTGTTTTGTTGGAAAAAGTGTTCAGTCCTTGTCTGAAATGTTCTGATTAATGGGAGATAAAAATGTGATTTATTCAGCGTGACACTGACTATCACGTATGAATATCATGTGGATCTGCAGGTCTGCGTAGTTCAGATGAACAGGAATGTACAGGAAACTAGTCACGTACTACTGTTTCTGGTTGTGGTAGGTTTTGGATGTCAAATATTGGAAGGCTATTGTAGCAGCCACATAAGAGTTCGAAAGGACCCCTGGTATTGGCCAATTGGCATCAGCATCATAAAAGTTTTTTTGCCTTCCACTGGATCAACACAGAAGGCAAACGGGATGGACTCCTGTTTTTTTTTTTTTTTTAAACAATTGTGGTTTTCTGTAACTTCCATCCATTTTAGTGACAAGTGAACAACCCCTCATAGTCATCTCTCTTTTGGAGGTGGAAGCCTTTTATACTTGTGATCAGTAGAATGTGCCATTAGTTACACCACCTCTGTTGATATGTCCCATTAACAATAGAGATATTTTACATTTTATGATACTTCAAAATTTTATCACAGTTGACATGCTACATCTACTGCAAAACATGTTAAGCTATTAGCGTAACACAACCTGAAGGAGCCAGAACATCTGCCTTTGATACATCTCCATACTCCCTTGTGTAGTTTTCATGTGTTTCCTATCTTATAAGTGTAGGGTGCCAATGGAAATAGGTGTGGAGCCAGTAATCGAGGGATGCTGTACAATGTGCCTAGAGCTGTGTGCTGGCACACTGCAACGACAAAATGTCGCACCAAGTGACATCTTTAACTCAAACTACATCCATATGTGTAAGTTTATTTTGTGGGCTCATGTAAAGTACATTTGAAAGAACAATAGTTTGCACCCTGTCATCCAGAACTGTTCTATTATGGGAAGAAAAAAGTTACAGTACATATTGGTATCATATAAAAATACACATTAAGAATTACCAAGAACTACCATTTAGGCTAGGGCTACATGATGACTTTGACCATGACACTGAAGATTGCCATGTCCTGCAGCAGGGATCATACTGTGTCACATCTAATAGAGGTGAATGGGGTCTGGTTGTAACCTACAAATGGGTGCGACGACAATCCTACAGGTGCAAGAAATTCTGGATCAATTTCTTGTGAAGGTTGGCGGTTACAGCCACGTGTGGGTCACAACAATGCAGCACAATTCCTGCCAAGCGGCACAATAATCTTTACCCACGTGGCCTTTGTCACTTCCCAAGTTGTATCCCTAGGATTAATCTGGGAAAGTTGGGCAATAACTTCCTTCTCAGAAACACATTGATAGGGTACGTTCACATAGGCGGATTTTGCTATCATTGAGTTCAATGGGTTCGCAGAAAATCTGTAAATCTGCCACTATTATGGATTTTCAGCGGACCCATTCAAGTCAATGGTACCAAAATCTGCAAATCCGCTGCAAAAAATTCTATACATAAATTTAAGAATAAGAGAAAATGATAAATGCCACTCACCAAATGCAGGATAAAAATGTTCATTATTTCATGAGATTAAAACATTCTGGCAGGAAGACGTTGGAGATAAAAAAAAAACAGCAAATAGTAGCGACAAACATTTCACAACCTTTGGTGCTTTGTCAAGCTCATTGAAACCTATAGTGCCGGCTACAGCATTTTTTCTTGTTTTGTTTAATTACATACATAAGAAATGTCTTGTATAACCTCAAATCCGAAACTGTGGATTGAGCAACTACAAATAGGCAAAAGATTCGGTATTTATTTTTGGACAAAATATTCTTTAATAATATGATAATATGTGAAGTAACACTTTAGAACACACTACGCCACTTGTCTTCAGTCACCTGATATATTGGGTCATAAGAGTAAATTTCAGGTGCCAGATATGAAAGTTAAATTTAATATCGTTCAGAGGCTTGAAAGTGTCTGGACGGACATGTGAGCTGATGGCCGTGGTGACGTGACCTAAGAGATGTTCTTTGGATGTCAGGATATTTATTTGGATCAGAGAGTCAGAAAGCTTTCGCTGTTCTTCATTCTTCAGTCTTGTCCATCGAACTGAACCGATGAGTGACAGTCCATGCCTTTCAGCTTCTGCAGTGATTTTTTTATTCAATGGTTGGCAGTCAGAGGCATTCTTGAGGAGCTGGAAAGTTGCCATGAACAGGAATTACAGAACAATTACTGTGTGAAACTTAAGATAACAGTTTGTTTCACATGGTAGAATTGCTTTGTGATGCAATAAAATTATCTGTTCAGTGCTAGATTAACATTATGTGAAAAAATAAAATTAGAGCTGATTTTATCTTGCCAGCAGGAAAAGAGCTGGTTAAATCATATCGTTACTTGGGTTATTTTATATACCCTATTTTTCGCCGTATAAGACGCACTTTTTCTTCCCCAAAACTGGGGGGAAAAAGTCGGTGCGTCTTATACGGCGAATACACCCCTATCGCGGCGGTCCCTGCGGCCATCAACGGCCGGGACCCGCGGCTAATACAGGACATCACCGATCATGGTGATGCCCTGTATTAACCCTTCAGACGCGGCGATCAAAGCTGACCGCCGCATCTGAAGGTAAAGTGACACTAACCCGGCTGTTCGGGACTGCCGCGATTTCACCTCTGCGGTCCCAAACAGCCCCGACTGAATAGCCGGGTTAGTGCTTACAGGACACCGGAAGGGACCTTACCTGCCTCCTCGGTGTCTTCTCCGTTCAGGGATCCCCTGTATGGCCGGCGCTCTCCTTCCTCGTCATCACGTTGCCGTGTACGTGCGTCGGCGTGCGTAACGACGTGATGATTGCGACGGAGAGCGAGGATACCCGGCCGGCAGCAGAGACGTTCCGGAGCGACGGGGACACGGCGACAGCGATGGTGCGACATCCAGGGCAGCGGTGACAGGTCCGGAGCGGTGGGGACACGTGAGTATTACCTCCTATAGAGTGGTCTATCAAGAGTGGTCTTCAATCTGCGGACCTCCAGATGTTGCAAAACTACAATTCCCAGCATGCCCGGACAGCCGTTGGCTGTCCGGGCATGCTGGGAGTTGTAGTTTTGCAACATCTGGAGTTCTGCAGGTTGAAGACCACTATTGGGTTCAAAATCTTTAATTTTTTAGATTTTGCACCTAAAAATTGGGTGCGTCTTATACACCGGTGCGTCCTATAGGGCGAAAAATACGGTATATCATACTCTGGTAAAGTCTTGAGTAACATACAGCATGGGTAGGCTGCATTCACACATGGTGGAAATGCAGCAGATTTTCTGTTCACATTCAGTCCTTAAAGGGGTACTTTGGTGGAAAACTATTTTCTTCACATCAACTGGTGCCAGGAAGTTAAACAAATTTGTAAACTACTTCTATTTAAAAATCTTAATCTAGTACTTATCATCTGCTGTATACTACAAAGGAAGTTGTATAGTTATTTTCTGTCTGACCACAGTGCTCTCTGCTGACACCGCTGTCCATGTCAGGAACTGTCCAAAGCAGGAGAAGTTTGCTGTGGAGATTTGCTTGTACTCTGGACAGTCCCTGACACAGACAGAGGTGTCAGCAGAGAGCACTGTGGTCAGACTAAAAGAATTACAGTTGTACACTTGAAAAAAACTGAGCAATTACTACTGAAACATTAAATAATCTTTAATAATATCAGATAAACATCTACACACAAGGAACATCAGGATATTAAAAACATGTACTAGTGGGACCGGATGATAATATTAATATTGCACACAGTAATCAATAAACCAAAATATAATCACACATGATTGTAGAATAGGGTGAGAAGGGGAAAATAGGTAGAAAACGGGTATTGCTTTATGCCCAATGTTCCACTAAAAATAATATAAACCCAGAGTGGAGTGCACTATATTGTATGGGCTAATATGCTTCCTACATTAAAGTGCCTCTGCAGATAACAGTAAACAATAAGAGTTCAATAAGTAAAGGACCCATATTGCACCCAGTCACCTCTCGTTCCGACGCACGTTTTGTCAGAATGACTTTCTCAAGGAACGTATATTGGGGCTACCATGTCTTCTTTATACATGCCACTAACTATCAGGATTAGCGCCACATGTGGCGGGGGTTGCACATGGTGGCGCATGCGCCAGGTCCCGGAACGGGAAGCACTCACATCACCTGCGGCATCACGGCCCCAATGCACAAGACCTGGACATGTCACATCCGGACCTGCGCATTGCGCCTACGGACGCCCGGAGGATGCGGCTCCCTGCCCGGGCTTCCCCACGCATGTGCACAGCGCAACCCACACCACGATATTGATCCGCTGCTGCCATCTAATGGAATTACTAAATAGTGCATTTCAATCCCCATATGCCCATACATTGTATTCCAAAGTGCAAAGTGAAAATTTAAAATGTGGAAAGATTAATACTGATTTGATACTACAATAATAATTTAAAAAAAAGAAGATAGATGAGATATATATATATATATATATATATATATATATATTATATATATTCTAGTGACAGTTAAAAAATACTTGTGAATATCTAAATACATATATATATATATATATATATATATATATATATATATATACACACACACACACACACATATATATATATATATATATATATATATATATATATATATACACATATAATTATACTCATGGTGCAAAAATACTGTGACTGTTATCCAAAATTCATAATTTGTGATGTCTATAAAGATTCATAATAGTATCATAATATTAGTTTTTTTCCATGGGGTCTCATAAAATCATTTAATACTAATGATGCAACATGATTTGAAAATACCTATTGATAAAATACTATCAATTGCAGACTAAATCTATTCCGTGAATATGTGCACAACCTAACCTACCCCTAATAGGCGGTATATAATCCCCCATGATTATAACAAAATATTATTGTAATATATATAACTTATAAGTATAAGTTGTGATGCATTATAACAATCATCAAAATGCACAAAATGAACAATAAGGTGCATTCTTTAGATTAAATATTATATGTACAAAATAGTGCAAAATAACATAATAAGTGCTTTGTGGAATTAATCATAAAAGAAGATATATAAATGGGTGAGAGGAAATAGAAAAGGGGGAAGAGAAACAGGAAAAATGGGGGGGGGAGGGGAGGGGTGTTGAAAAGTGAGGAAAGAAGAGGGGTGAAAGAGAGGGGAAAGTGGATGGAGAATGATAATTAAAATAAAATAATATGAATTAGATAGGGCACTTAGGAAAAATAATAGAACAAGATAAAGCTGCGGTGATTTTTTTTCTCTTTTGTAGTGGCGCCAATTCTTAAAGAGTTCTTCATCACATCTTCGTTGGCAATCATAGAATGGAATGAAGAGTATGTCAAAGTCATATAATATATATTAACTAAAAACATAAAAAAGAAGAAAAGATAGCATTAAAATCATAAACGGACACAATGCAAAATACTTTATCACCATACATCTATAAAAATGCCATGAAGCTCAATTGTTCATTCAGGCCTACAGGTGCCATAGTACCCAAAGTTGCAAGGATTTTCTTTTAGTCTCCTCCTCTAATACCTAGGTTCAGCTTCTCAATACCTTTAATCTTTAATTTTGTGGGGTCACATTGGTGTTGAAGTTTAAAATGTTTGAGTAAAGTTTTTAAAGTTGATATGTCATCAGTCTCCCTAGCTGTCAGTATGTCCCGCACATGCTCCCTTGTTCTTACCCTAAGTTCTCTAGAGGTTAAACCTATATAAATTTTCTTACATGTGCACATTGCGTAATAAATTATGTAAGAGCTACTGCATGAGACATACTGGCGGATAGGGAAACTGCGTTACCCATCTGCTAATGTAAATTCTGTTGCCCTTTTAATATTGCAACATGCCCGACAGTCCCCACAGTAAAAACACCCCACTCTCGGACCTCATGAACTAAATCGGTTTGTCACCATAGCCACATAGTGCTCCTTACCAACGTGTCACGTAAATTTCTGTTACGCCTAGCTGTCATCTGTGCTTTTTTTAGGATTACTGTAGCAACTTGCGGGTCTGTCTGTGGAATACCCCAATTGTCCAGCAAACATTTACAAACTGATTCCATTCACAATTGTACATTGAGCCGAATCTCATAATATCTGGAAATTTTAAATAATTTGTCTTCATACCTTTAAAGGGGTACTCCGGTGCTTAGACATCTTATCCCCTATCCAAAGGATAGGGGATAAGATGCCTGATCACGGAAGTCCCGCTGTGGTCGCTGGTAATCAGACCCGGAGTGAACACGCTCCGGGGACTGATTACAAACGGGGTGCTGCGTGCAAGATCACGGGGGTCCCCAGCGGCGGGACTCCTGCAATCAGGCATCTTATCCCCTATCCTTTGGATAGGGGATAAGATGTCTAAGCACCGGAGTACCCCTTTAAGGAGATCTTCCCTTCGGGTATGTCGTGCTCTCTGATAAGCTTTTCTCACATTTTGATTGCTGTAACCTCTCTGTAAGAATCTTTCTTTTAGTAACTTGCTTTGTCTTTAAAAATTTTGATCTGAGGAACAGTTTTTTCGGATCCGCAAAAATTGACCGGTTGGTATTGCCCTTATGGTGGAAGGAGCATGTGCAGAGCTTGCGTGCAGCAAAGAATTGGTAGCTGTATTTTTTCTAAAGACATCTGTTGAGAGAAATCCACTGTCATTCTTATTTATCTGTACGTCATGAAAATCTAGGGACTGCTGACTGTATTTATAAAGTAATTTCACATTGATCTGATTGTCATTGAGACTCTCCATAAATTGTTCTAATTGGGACACCGACCCCTGCCCATAAAATAAAACATCATCAATGTACCGAATCCAGCACTGCACATGGTCAGCCGCCGGTACACCCCCCCCCCAAGTATTACAGTACCATGAATGTGGATAAGATATTTGAGATATGGCAAATCTCATCCACATGCAGTGGAAAAGTTCTGCTTGCAAATTTACCTGTTGGGTGGATTTTTAAATCTGCAAAATTGTCAACGTTTGGGGGGAAAATTGTCATGACTGGGCTGGGAAGGAGTGCACACTATTCTTGCCCACTCCCCTATCCCTGCCTACTTTTTACGTACCCGCTGTAGGCAACGGGTCCATAACCACAGTGACAGTCCCTCCCTTGACAAGTGAGGGGAGTCAGCTGTCAAAATAATAAAATACAATAAAACAGACACAGGTCAAGGTACAGTAGGGAGCGGACAGACTAACAGAAGCAAAACTAGGACACTCACACAATAAGTCAAAGTCCACTATTCGCGTTAAAAACCAGTAGTTGTCAAAGTACAAAATCGCTAATACCAGAGAAGAGTCAGAGAGAGGTTCCAAAGAGTCAAAATGCCAGATATACAGATTTAGTAGAAAGCTAGCTAGGAGTACAAACTGAGCCCTTTAGCAGGCAAAGACTGGGAGTAGACTGACAGCTTATATGGAGCCAGAGCAGGTGCTCCAATCAAGGTCAGCTGACCTGTCCAGAAAGCCGGGCATAACCCAGCAACAAAAAACAACAAAGAACCTGTCAGAACCTTTTAACCCTATAGGTTCTGACAAAAAGAGCTGAGATTTGTTGTGGATTTTCCCCACTGACTTCAATGATGAAGTAAAAATGTACAAACAAATGCTAGTGCTGTGGATTTTAAATGGAAGAAGTTTGGAACAACCAGGACTCTTCCTAGAGTTGGCCGCTCCACTAAAGATCCACACATTTCTAAAGATCCTGGAGTTTCAAAAAAGCTCTCAGACCTTGAGGGCTCTGTGAGAAACTAGATTTTCTTGTTTTATGAAGCCAAGATTGAACGTTTTTGCCAAAACCAGGTACTCCTCACCGTTTCACATATTTGTTTAATTTAGTTTACATTTTATATTTTTTAATCGGGGGGGGGGGGGGGGGGGGGGAAGGAAGTGATTTAAAATGTTATTTAGTGTAGGGTTTAATCACATTTATTACTAACAATTTTTTGGTAAATTTTGTAATTTCCCATAGGGCAGTTAATTCCAGTTGTAAGGCTTTCTGGGCATGCTGAGAGTTGTAGTTTAGTAACATCTGCAGACACACTATTAAATAAATAATTGCCTTATGGGAACTATGCAGATACTGATCAGTGCTATGCTATAGGATCCTATAGCACAGCACTGATCAGTGTTATCGGCACTCCATTACTACAGCCTGCTAAGGCTGCAACATTATTGGAGCGCCGATAGGACAAGCCGGAGGCAGGTAGGGAACCTCTGCTCGCCCCCTCAGCTGATCGAGACCCTGCAGGTTTTGCCGCAGGTGTCCTGATCAGCTCCACTGAGCTATCGGCATATGTTTTAGGCATTTTAGATGCCATGATCAACATTGATCATGGCGTCTAAAGTGTTAATTCCAGACATCACACGGATTGGTGATGTCTGGCATCAGCCAGTATGAAGAGAGCTATCTTCATACACCCGCAACACGATCGTGCCATTTATTAACGGCGTCCAGCCATAGGTGGGGTTAAGTCACCACCTCCTCCCAGCACTGAGCACTGCTGGAAGGAGGAATACTGAGAATCATGCTGGAGGGGCCAGGCCGCGGTGAGGGAAGCTGTGCAGAGGAAGCTAAGCCTTTAGCCGCCACTGGGAACGAAGTCAGAGTTGGCGGCTCCTGTGCTGCGTGGCCCAGCCTCTCCAGCATGAGACTGGAAGCTGGAAATGCTTAGGTAAGAGCCGTCAGAAAGCAAGGAAAAAGTTTGCTTTTGTGTGCGGTATTTTTATAGTCACTATGATAAATTCAATACCACTGCAATGTGATATTGGGCAAACTTCCGTACGTAGTGGTCAACAAGATTTTTGCTTTTGCTTGGGTTCTGTCAAAAAGTCGCAGGATAATTTGCTTTTGCGCATTTGCGACAATTTATGCGACAGAGATAAGCAAAAAAACACCACTACCTGCTTTGATAAAATCCCCTCTATATTATGAACTACACTAACTTTACAGCCCCTGTAGCATAGTCAAATAAAAAAATTCCTGGAATACCCCTTTAATGTCTTTTACCCTCTTAAGGACCAAGGACGTACCGGAACGTCCTGATTCCACTCCCGTACTATAACGTCTATTAACCCTTTAGACACAGCATTCAAAGTTGATCGCCGCTTCTAAAGTGAAACTAAACTACCCCCGGCTAGCTCAGCGGGCTGTTCGGGATCACTGCGGCATCCCGAACAGTTGTAGGGCCGCAGGAGGATCCCTTACCTTGCCTCCTGTTGTCCGATCGCCGAATGACTGCTGAGTACCTGAGATCCAGGCATGGGCAGTCAAGCGGCAGAATCATTAATCAATGGTTTCCTTTGAGAAACCATTGATCAATGTAAAAGATCAGTGTGTGCAGTGTTATAACGTACGCGCAAAAAAAAATTCAAAGTCCAAAATAGTGTATTTTTGGTTACTTTTTATATAATGAATAAAAAGCGATCAATATGTAAATGGTACCGCTAAAAACTTCAGATCACGTTGCAAAAATTGAGCTCTCATACCGCCCCATATGAGGAAAAATAAAAAAGTTATAGGGGTCAGAAGATGACAATTTTAAACATATACATTTTCCTGCATGTAGTTATGATTTTTTCCAGAAGTAAGACAAAATCAAACCTATGTAAGTAGGGTATCATTTTAATAGTATGGACCTACGGAATAAAGAAAAAGTGACATTTTTACCGAAAAATTTACTGTGTAGAAACGAAAGCCCCCAAAACTTACAAAATTGTGTTTTTTCTTCAATTTTGTCGCACAATGATTTTTTTTTTCCGTTTCGTCGTCGATTTTTGAGTAAAATGACTGATGTCATTACAAAGCAGAATTGGTGGTGCAAAAAATAAGCCATCATATGGTTTTTTTAAAGTTAAGGAGGAAAAAATGAGAGTGCCAAAACATTAAAATCTCTGGTCCTTAAGGGGTTAATAGCCCAGGGTCCTGACATGAACCAAATAGAACATCTCATGAGAGACATGAAAAGGGCTTCAACTTACGGTACCATACAACCTGATAGCACTTTAAAGGATCTGCAGAGAAGAATCACAGAAAATTCCCAAATCCAGGTTTGTAAACCATGTGGTATCATACCCTAGAAGAATGGAGAATGCCAAAGATTCTTCTTTTATGGAGTAAAGGGTATGAATACATGATATTTTTATTTTAGCACAAGGTTGCAACATAACAAATGTGAAAAAAGTGAAAGGATCTGAAGACTTTCCGAATGTCATGGCTTGGCTAGTTGTGTCCCCTTCTGTATCTTCTAACATATCAATAATGACTGCTTTACATGAAAGAATAATCAATTTTTCCCAGGCAGTCAGGAAAGCAGCAATATATAGCATTCTTTCTTCATGTGTTGTGTAAATTGCTATACACAGTATTGTACATTGTACAGTACATTTCCTATCTGATGCAATTCTCTAGAGGAAATATAGCAGGCACTGCAGAAAGAATTGTCCCTCTCATAATGGAGCTACAGATATGGTGTATTGTACTATATTGATTGTTTACATGGCCTTCTTAACCCTAGACAACAATCAAAACACATTCACTTCCTATGGTTTAGCCTATGTCGTGACCATGTGGCAAGTGTCAACATCCTCCAGAACATTAACAAGAAACTTTGTTAAAAGGAAAAAAAAATGATCAGAGGAGTTCACGATGTATGAAGAATTATCCTCGTTCAATGGGATGTAATATTAGGATGTGAATTCAACGGAATATTTAGTATCAAATAATATATTACAAGAGGCATTTTATGTTCCATATATGACCATTAAACGGTGTTCCAACCTAAGATCGAGGGCCCCTGGATCCTGCTGACCTGCATGCAGAAGGCACAGATGGTCGGAAACCTAAAAACATCCACGGGCAACTTAAGGCTGTATTCACAACATGATTCTGGGATATGGTAGCCAGATCCCACAGGAGAATTTGAAATCCGCCTGCTATCATACTCTCACCGCACCTACGCTGCACCTTATTCGTTTCAATGAGGTGGACTGAGTCAGCTAGTGACTCTGGTCAGCTCATTTTTGGACTGTATCCATTTTTGTTGCTGGACTGAAAAGCATGGTCTACTGTGCTTACAGTCTGGCTACAAAAACTGATATGGTCCAAAAATTTGCCAACCGGAATCCCTAGCTGACTTTGTCTGACACTGAAATGAATGGGAGTTGGCACGGGTCTAGAGGGGATACAGCAGGAGCTGGTTTGCAAATTCTCCTGAATCCGGCTGCCTTATCCCTGAATCATGATTGGTTGCAATGGGTAAACTGGTAAACTTTTCTCTGCACATGTTTTAACAAATCTCCCCCATATATTTATAGACAGGGTCATGACAAATCATAGCAAAGCTTTCTTTTTCCTGGGGCAAAAATTCCATACTCTACCCATGTCCTATGTCTATTTACGTATATGCCAAGGTATAATGGTTTATTGACTTGGTACCCAGCACCCGGGGCACATGCCCTGCCAGCCTTAATGTACTGAATACTGAAGCCCAGTCTGTGTTGTGATCAGTGTTAACTCACCTTAGGTTCCTATGTATGTCAGTGGGTAAGAGGATGAATGGCGATTTCTACTATCTGCATAGAGGCCTTATATTTATTGTATTATCTGTTACCAGAAGAGGTCACCACTAAGTACAATCTTTACGGAGGATGAATGCTGTAAATCTGCTCTCTGTGTGGTCCTTCCTGCCGTTTCTCTCCAGTTCTCATCTGTTTGTGAAGAATTGAATCCTGATAGGTCCTGTATTGAGTTCTGTAAGACAGCAAGAAGGAGCATTTCACTTTTGGCAGGTCAGCTGCTGAAGAGCAGGGCAGCCTATGTCCTCTCTGCATTAAGTGGACTCTCTTATATCCCTATGATGTGGATGATTGGTTATTTAGTAACAAAGGGGAACTCAGGTAGAAACAAATGGAAAATAAAAGGTTTTTAAATGTTTTTAAAACAACTGGAGCCAGATTTGTAAATTACTTCTATAACAAAAATCTTAATCCTTCCAGTACTTATCAGCTGCTGTATAGTACAGATAAAATTGTGTAGTTCTTTCCAGTCTGACTACGGTGCTCTCTGCTGTCACCTCTGTCTGTGTCAGGAAGTGCCCAGATTAGAAGCATATCCACATAGAAAACCTCTCCTGCTCTGCACAGTTCCTGACACGGACAGAGATGTCAGCAGAGAGCACTGTGGTCAGAAAGAAAAGAACTTCACAAATTACTCTGTAGTATACTTCAGCTGATAAGTACTGGAAGGGTTAAGATTTTTTTATAGAAGTACAGTGGTCCCTCAACATACGATGGTAATCCGTTCCAAACGGACCATCGTTTGTTGAAACCATCGCATGTTGAGGGATCCGTGCAATGTAAAGTATAGGACAGTCGTCTACAACCTGCGGACCTCCAGATGTTGCAAAACTACAACACCCAGCATGCCCGGACAGCCAACGGCTGTCCAGCCATGCTGGGTGTTGTAGTTTTGCAACATCTGGAGGTCTGCAGGTTGTAGACCACTGTTAGAGGAAGTTGTACTCACCTGTCCCTGCCGCTCCGAACCGTCACCGATAGCCACCGCTGCCCGGAATGTCGCTGTCGATCGCTGCCACCGCGTCCCCGAGGTGTCCCCGACGCTCCGGTAAGGCCTCTGCTTCCCCAGCATCCGCGCTCTCCGTCGCCGCCATCACGTTGCTACGCACGCCGCTCCTATTGGATGACGGGACGGCGTGCGCAGTGACGTGATGACGTCGATGGAGAGCGCCGACGATGCAGAGGATGCCGAAGAGGACGCGCCGGAGCCCCGAGGACAGGTAAGTGATCGTCAGCGGACCACACAGGGCATTGTAAACGGCTATCCGGCGGCAGCTGAAGCAGTCAGCGCTGCCTGATAGCCGTTTATGCGATGGCCCCCGTATGTTGATGCTGCCTTCAACATGCAATGGCCTCTGAGAGGCCATCGTATGTTGAAATAATCGTATGTCGGGGCCATCGTAGGTCGAGGGGTCACTGTAATTAAAAAATCCGTTTAACTTTCTGGCACCAGTTGATTTGAAAAAATTTTTTTTACACCGGAGTACCCCTTTAAGTATATATTAGTAGGTAGTTATTCACAAGCTGCTTGCAGAAATGTAATGCCAGTGCTTTAATTATGAACAGCTTAATAATTCTGCAGCATGGGTTATGCCTAAATACAGCTCGAGGGCTGGGGAAGACATTTGGGCGTCTTTACAATTGTAAATGAATAACTATTGAAAGTAATGTGTAACTGTATGAAACGTGTATAGCAGTGGTTTCCAAGCTGTAGACCTCCAGCTGTTGCAAAACTACAACTCCTAACATGCCCGGACAGCCATCTAGATTTCCACTCAGTCCTATTGAAAGCGATGAATGAGCTGATTGATTTGGACCATGCAAAAAATGTATCTCTGCTGCATGGAGCCAGCTTTCTATAGAATTATTTCAATTTCAGATTTGAAAACTTTTTTATATGTTGTACATCTTGGCAAAACAGTAATCTTTCTAACGTACTTCATAAGAACATTTGTATTTCCTTTTTATAGAAATCATGGGTTTAATAAAAACAAACAAAAAACAACACACTAGGGGTCTTCATACGATCCAGAACATAATCCTGTCCGGCTGACGCATCATCTTTGTCCAAGATAAAGCACAGGCATGGACAAAGTCGTGGCAGGACTAGCACTCTGCTGTCAGATCATACTGCAGCATGAAAACACAGAGGAGGGGGTTACAGAGCAGCCTGCAGTGATTCGATGAAAAGACACAGAACAGCAGACTGAGGGAGGAAGGTGAATCATGCAGAGTGGGAACACGCCCCCCCCCCCTCATAGCACAGAATGACAAACCAAGTAAGCAACAAAAAGAAGGTATTCGTGAGAGAAGTATAGGTGCTGGAAACATACAAATGATATATACAGTGATCCCCCGACCTACGATGGCCTCAACATACGATAATTTCAACATATGATGGTCTCTCAGAGGCCATAGTATGTTGAAGGCAGCATCAACATACGATGCTTTTATATGTCGGGGCTATCCAGCGGCTATCCAGCAGCACAGACTGCTTCAGCTGCCACTGGATAGCCGTTTAATGTGCCCCGTGTGCTCCAGTGAGTGTCACTCACCTGTTCTCGACATCCCGGACCATCCTCTTCATGCGCCGCTGCATGGCCGTCGCTCTCCTTCGTCGACATCATGTTGCCCCACACGCCGTCTGGTTGTCCAATAGCAGAGGCGTGCGGAGTGGCGTGATGACGGCGATGGAGAGCGACGATCCAGGGCAGCAGTGACGGTCTGGAGCAGCGGGGACACGTGAGTATAACTTTCTATATTATTATTGCACGGATCCCTCAACATCCGATGGATTCAAGTAACAATGGTTCATTTGGAACGAATTATCATCGTATGTTGAGGGATCACTGTATATGATCAGGATTAGGTAATGAATAACATCTTTTTTTTGTGGGATATGACAGGTACTCAACATTGTACCACTTATAATATTATTATTCATAAATAGCATTGACAGAAATATTTATAAAAAATTTTAACCAATGCTAGTGCTAGTATTATATTCAGAGAAACAAGGAGTGACAGGTGTATGATTCATTTTCCTCTTCATGTACAGCATGAAGTAGTAGACTTTACTAGAAATTGACTGCAGGTCATTGGCAGCTTGAGACGATGGTTAAAGGAATATAGAAATACTTATATCATTGTCTTAGGGTATATAGAAATACTTATATCATTGCAGGAAAAGTGATTAAGGAAAATTACCCACTGGGAAAAAAATGTTCATTGGAAAGTCAAATGTCTCCTTCTGAAAAACTTCAAGACAAAAGGAAGTGCTCAACAATGGGCTGAGGGAGATGCATTTCCTCTGGGTCGGTGAAACAAGGCACTGTCCAGTTGATGAGTAGTGGGAGCGAGCAGGAGTCTTTGATGAGCCATCTCCTGCTTCCTGATATTGTGAACCTCTTGACAAACACTGAAAATGAGAATCAGCACGCATTCCAGATCAATTAGGGCACTATCTGCAAGGATGCCTCCTTCTCAGGATGTCGAATGGATCCTGTTTTGAATAAGATTTTCGAGCTTGCCTTTAAAATAATATTTTTATTGTAACATGGAAATCGCTGGGGAAGAAGCAGTGAGAGCAGGGAATGTTATATCCAAACAACGCACTGTTGGTGTAATTACCTGTGAGTCTTGGTGATCATGCGCTTCTTCTGTTACCGCTATGATAATCCCATGCCAACACATTCCAGGAATGAGAGAGGAAGGTCAGGTCCCCAAGAATGACATTTTGTACACCTCAGAAATTGCTTCACTATGCAGTCACTATTAATTATTCGCTATGTAAAGCCGCTGACAGGATAATACTGGGGTCTAGATTGTTTATTTTTAATGAATGTTCTGTGCGGAAAAAGTTAAAGTGAGAAGGATTAGAAACATAGAACACAAGTGTCGGCCAGGAGTCAGTTATTTATTATCACAGACCCTTAATGTTAGGCCACAGTCATCTCTTCTTTTTAGTCCACATCACCAGGTCTACTGACAAAAAGGATTTCCGCAGTATACTAGTGGGTACCTTCAGAAGGCCTTTTGGTTTTAAAGGGGTTATGCACTTTGTAAAAGCGTATCCCCTATCTAAAAGATAGGGGATAAGTTGCTGATCGTGTGGGGCCTGTGGATCGCTGGGATTCCCCATTGATCTCCTGTACGCGGCCACGGCTCTCATCTCAGCATGCAGGGTTGCTGCTTCTTGACAGTGGCCCCCATCTTCTGTAGCTGAATAGAAGTGTCAGCCCACTCAGCCAATCAATGGCAGAGATGTAACTCTGTCTAAACTGGTGATTGGCTGAATGGGCCATCAGTTCTGTACAGCAGGAGCGTGTGTCTGAGTGTGGAAGCTGAAGCGCACTGTGGAGAAGTGATGGACCCTGCATCTTGAGTATACATTTGATAAATACACTTGGATGGAATGAATAGTGGACTGTGTTTGGTTCCCTGAAGTCAATATGCTGGCATACCTTTGTGGAAGCATCCTGATGCATAACATGGATATAGACCGAAAAGCAAGTTGTGAATAGCGCTTTATAGGTGCATTTTTGAAACTATGATACTATGAAATATATAACACCCAGAAATGCCCCTTTATAAAAGAAATTAGCATTTGTGTCCCAGTTTGGGAAATTATTTAGCAAAATATGGTGCCACATAAAAGGTTGGTGCATAAAATGAGAATGCTTGGACTAGGGGAAAATGTGTACAAGTGGGTAAGTAACTGGCTCAGTGATAGGAAACAGAGGGTGGTTATTAATGGTACTTATTCTGATTGGGTGACTGTTACTAGTGGGGTACCACAGGGATCAATCTTGGGTCCAATTCTATTTAATATATTCATTAATGACCTTGTAGAGGGGTTGTAAAGTGGTAAACACTATAGAGGACAGTGCAATATTACACTGGGAAGTGGCAGATGAGGTTCAACACTGATAAATGTAAGGTATTGCAGATGGGGAAGAAAAATCAGAGCTGGGATTATGTATTAAATGGGAGAACACTTGGCAAGTCTGACGTGGAAAAGGACTTGGGAGTCTTAGTTAATAGTAAATTTAGCTGTAGTGACCAGTGTCGGGCAGCTGCTGCCAAGGCAAATAAAATCATGGGGTGCATCAATAGGGGCATAGATGCCCACGACAAGGAAATAATTCTACCGCTGTACAAATCACTAGTCAGACCACACATACAGTGGGGATCAAAAGTTTGGGCACCCCAGGAAAAATTTGTATTAATGTTCATAAAGAAGCCAAGGAAGGATGGAAAAAGCTCTAAAAGGCATCAAATTACAGATTAGACATTCTTATAAATGTCAAGAAAAGTTAGATTTTATTTCCATCATTTACACTTTCAAAATAACAGAAAACTAAAAAATGGTGTCTGCAAAAGTTTGGGCACCCTGCAGAATTTATAGCATGCACTGCCCCCTTTGCAAAGCTGAGACCTGCCAGTGTCTTGGATTGTTCTCAATCATCATGTGGGTGATGTCAATCTCAAAGGTTTTAAATGCCCACACTCATCTGACCTTGCCCCAACAATCAGCACCATGGGTTCTTCTAAGCAGTTGTCTAGAAATCTGAAACTGAAAATAGTTTACGCTCACAAAGCTGGAAAAGGCTATAAGAAGATAGCAAAATGTTTTCAGATGTCAATATCATCTGTTCGGAATGTAATTAAGAAATGGCAGTCATCAGGAACAGTGGAAGTTAAAGCAAAATCTGAAAGACCAAGAAAAATGTCAGACAGAACAGCTCACAGGATTGTGAGAAAAACTATTCAAAACCCACGTTTGACTGCACAATCCCTCCAGAAAGATCTGGCACACACTGGAGATGTGGTACACTTTCCACTATAAAGAGATACTTGTACAAATATGGTCTTCATGGAAGAGTCATCAGAAGAAAACCTCTCCTATGTCCTCACCACAAAAATCAGCGTTTGAACTATGCAAATGAACATATAGACAAGCCTGATGCATTTTGGAAACAAGTTCTGTGGACCAATGAGGTTAAAATTGAACTTTTTGGCCGGAATGAGCAAAGGTACGTTTGGAGAAAAAGGGGAACAGAATTTAATGAAAAGAACCTCTGTCCAACTGTTAAGCATGGGGGGGTGGATCAATCATGCTTTGGGGTTGTATTGCAGCCAGTGGCACAGGGAACTTCTCACAAGTAGAAGGAAAAATTGATTCAATAAAATTTCAGCAAATTTTGGATGCTAACTTGATGCCATCTGTGAAAAAGCTGACGTTAAAGAGAGGATGGCTTCTACAAATGGATAATGATTCTAAACACACCTCGAAATCCAGGGGGATTACATCAAGAGGCGTAAACTGAAGGTTTTGCCATGGCCTTCACAATCGCCTGACCTCAACATAATTGAAAATCTATGGATAGACCTTGAAAGAGCAGTGCGTGACAGACAGTCCAGAAATCTCAAAGAACTGGAAGACTTTTGTAAGGAAGAACGGGCAAAGATACCTCAAACAAGAATTGAAAGACTCTTGGCTGGCTACAAAAAGCGTTTTCAAGATATTAACTCTGCAGGGTGCCCAAACTTTTGCAGTTATTTTTCTGTTATTTCTGTTCTAGAAGATCACTTGAGCCATGGCAATATATAGATGTGTGTGTGTGTTCCCATCTTCTTTTGTTTTTCTTGCACAAATTAGAACACTATGGTAAACAGAGAATTTTCGAATCCCCGAGGTTTTTATTTTTATTTTTTTTCTAGAAACAATTTGTTTTGCAGTAAATTAAATTAAAAGCAAAGTAAGATTAACAGGAATAAACAGCACATTAATCAGATTTAATTAGGTCTGTAATACATCAAGCTGTAATATGGGGAGCTTTGTGTCTTAGTCTCAGGCATATGTTTGTTCCCTGTAGCATATGTCCTCCTGCAGCAAACTTGATTTTTTAGGTTCCTAAAACATATGGCAAAAAAAGCCTCTGAATTCAAACAGAAAGCAAAGGCCAGTTTAGAGCCCCACAGGACTTCAATCTACCGCCAGCTAGCAAGACCAGAATCTCAATCCCTGTCACTGTTCCAATCATCGTGAAGCTTTTACATTGGGCAAGGGATTCTAGTGCGTTGGCCTGTGCATGTAAAAGTTGGAAGAGATATGACTTCTGAGATGTCTCTGCAGATTCATGTGTCATTAAGGTCAGAAACAAGTTAATAGATTTTTATCTTTATGGCACAAGAACCTAAAAAGAACCTAATATACTGTGGGGGGATGTCTATCAATGATACTTTTACTGCATTCTCAAGAAACTGAAAGAAAAATGGCTCTCGCTCCATGTGTCTCTATATGAATTAATACATTTGCCTACAACTCAAACAGTAGTCAGAAAGATCTGCATTTATATATTCTTTTCAGTCTGTGGAATGATTTACTGTAATATCTTAGCTCAAGTTCAAATATACATACGATACAAAAGTATACATACAACCACACACATACACACAGTGTAACTATATAGGGTACAGAGGTTGCGGTTACATCTAGGTTTTGGCCATTGGGGCCAAAGACTTTTAACTTAAAGGGGTACTCCAGTGGAAAAAGAAATGTTTTCAAATCAACTGGATCCAGAAAGTGAAAAAGATTTGTAAATTACTTCTATATAAAAATATTCTACTCTGGACAGTTCCTGACACGGACAGAGGTGGCAGCAGAGAGCACTGTGGCCATACTGGAAATAAATACACAACTTTCTCTGGAGCATACAGCAGCTGATAAGTACTGGAAGAATCAAGATTTTGAAATAGAAGTAATTTACCAATCTGTTTGGCATCAGTTGATTTAAAAGCATTTGTTTTCCACCGGAGTACCCCTTTAACCCTCACGCAGATACAGTTATACGGAGCATCAAACCTGTCCTTTTTTTTTCTTCTCGTTGTTGTTGGTGGTGTGCTGTTTTGTTATGATTTGTTTCTGTTTTATTAACCCGTGATGTGTATAGATAAACACCCTATTGTTAATAGATACTTATGATATTTGAATTGATATACCAGCTATGCTATTTTTCTTTTTTTCTCTTCTCTTCCTGTACTTATATTATGTTGGATATCATGTACGGATAATTATGATTAAATAAAGTAAAAAATAAAATAAAAAAAAACAGCTGTTTCTAGTAATATACAATACAGACAGTTATATTTGACATGTATATCTGAGTGTTAGGGCTTATTTACATGGCATAACGCTATGCATAAGCCATTGTCTGAGTCCACTGGCAGAAGTTTATATCCCCATAGAACAAATGGATCCTTTTCTGTCTCGACATCATCTGTTATGGTACAGTTGGGGAACTACTATATATGCATTAGGTGGTTGGCTGATCCTACAAGAAATGGTGGGTTCTGCTTACATGTGCATATTGTTTATTAATAGCTTTAAAATCACTGTTTCTAGGGCAGCATATGGCATCTGGAGGATAATTTTTTTAACCAATGGTAAAAAACTTTGTATGCACCTGTATAAAACCAGAGGCATACGAAGTGTCAGTAGAGGGCTTTACTGCTGTCACATATCGATGATCAACTTTGAAAAATAAAAAATGATAGTTTTAATGTAAAAGGGGGTATTCCGCTGTCCCTGCATTTGGAACAGTTTGTTCTGAATGCTTGGAGTGCGTGGCGGGGGGTTGTGATGTCACGGCCACGCCCCCTTGTGACATCACACCACGCCCCCTCAATGCAAGGCAAGTCAATGAGAGGGGGCGTGGGGGCTGCTACACCCCATCCCATAGAATTGCATTGAGGGGGTGTGACGTGACATCACGAGGGGTGTGACCGTGACATCACAACCCCCACCACCCGCACTGCACAGAGATAGCAGGGGTCCCAGCTGCAGGCCCCCCACGATCAGACATCTTATCCCCTATCCTTTGAATAGGGGATAAGATGTCTAGGGGCGGAGTACCCCTTTAATTATAGTTTTCTAGTTAATATTAATCTTTTTGTGCATTTTGATTGTGCTATAATTGTTGCGATCTCTCGTAAGCTAATAAATCATTAAAGCGCCCTTCAGTATAGTGATCTTTTAGCCAGACCATCGGTCATCGTCTGTGTTATTCCTTGTGCTTGGATGCAGTAGAGAAGTTCTGATCAGCACTGGCACACTGATACAAAACTGAAATGCACGGGTGGCAAGTTGTTGACAGAAATGAACGCCTCTGCCAAGAAAAATGTTTTCGGTAAAAACTTTGTTGCTCCAAAATGTTGTCTTAAACATGTCAATATGAGAATATGCTTTGTTTATTTTAACAGTTGTATTTCAAGTTTAGAAAATGAGCCGGATGTAGCAGAGTGAGCTAAGAAACTGGGATGACCAGAGGACTGAACACGTTTTGTGGGTGGAAATGTGATGTTGAACACTGAGATGACTTTGTCAGGCACCGAGTCTGCACAGGGACACCTTTGGGTCAAGTTGACTGGTAGGCTTCAATGATCAAACGTGTCCCACCTGTCTCGGCCAC
Source organism: Hyla sarda (assembly GCF_029499605.1). Lineage (NCBI taxonomy): Eukaryota > Metazoa > Chordata > Amphibia > Anura > Hylidae > Hyla > Hyla sarda. The sequence continues at coordinate 141,166,251 of NC_079191.1, read as the reverse complement.
TAGTGCAGGTGTTCTAGGTCAGCTCTCACTGTGGTTATCAATCGCTGACAGTTGACAGTTTAATTTTACACCACAAGCACCTCATTACTTGTGTAGGCATTTGAAGAACATGTGGGCACTGGATTGGATCAGTGATCAATGACAAAGGTTGCACAGGGTGCAAATGGTAGCGGCAAAAGTGAAGGTCTCCTTGCATGAGTTGGCAGTGGTCGGAATACATGACAGGAGGAGTTTAACTGACAAACAGTCTGTCACTTCTTAAAGAATGGACGTTTGCGAGGAAGCTAGATCTACAGGGTGAAATCCAGCTAAATCTAAAAGTTCTTTCTTCTCAACATCAACTAATGCATGGAAATGATTTGCAAATCTGTAGAAATTGATACTTTTGCATATATCCATGTGATAGAAAATAGAGTTATAGAGATAGATGCCTATTAATATTTGATTTCTAAGAAGTGGTGAGGAGTACACTGAGATGTACAAGGCTTCTGTTATTACATAACTATTTAAATCTTCATATATTATATTACATCATATTTGCTCAGTGCAACAGAAAATACTGAGCCTTTATGCATGTATTCTGACAAGAAGGGGGAGATCTATCAAAACCTGTGTAGAGGAAGCATGGTATAATTGCTCACAGCAACCAAACAGATCACTGGTTTTTAATTTTTAATAAGGTCACTGGAAAATAAAAGTAGCAATCTGATTGGTTGCTATGGGCAACTGCTCCACTTTTCGTCTGCGGAGGTTTTAATAAATCTCCCCCGAAGTGAACAGGTAGATTTGCTTGCTTTGCACCTTTCATCAATATATTTTAGAAAGCCATGCTCAGTTAAGATTTATAGGTAGCAGGTGACATACCTTCATTGGAAACAAGGGGGTATCAGTGTGTCTGAGATCTGATCCTGCGCACTTTAAGGGTAAGGACACATGGAACAGAAATGCTGCACATTTTCATGCAGATTATGATAATTCGTAATAAGGAAATATAGTTAACAGTATAGTTCCCGACTTAGCCAGTAACAGAACAAAGGGGGGGGGGGGGGGGGAAGGGGGGGGGGGAGGGGGGGTGGAGGTACGGTACCAGAAGAAGGAAGAGCTACATAGGAGTGATGACCAGAAGATATGACAGCTGCAGCTCTGGGAGAGGTAAGTATTGTATGTAGGTGTGCATTCTTTTATGGCACCGGGAGGCAGAGGGTTAAAGATGGGGTTTTCATGAAAAAGCTCTTCAAATTTTTGCTTTAAATCTGCAGAGTTTCTACAGCAAAACTTTAATGATGATTTGTTGAATTCTGACTGCCCAATGAGGTCAATAGAGAAAATCCACAAGAAATCTAGAGAGTATCCACAACAGAAATTGAAACGCTGTGGATTTTAAAATTTGCAGCACATGTCAATTTCCACAGTGAAATTTTATGGGAAATTTAAAATTTTAGTCTGTTGTCAGATTGCAGGTAAGAAATCGAATTTACATACATGCATATGCTTCCTTGGATGACTAGGACCTATGCTCACCTATGTTGCTAGGTGGCAGTAGTGGAGAGTAAATATATATATCTAAAACCACACCCCCATAACCCCCATAAACAGCCTTTGAAATTCCAGGTACTTCCCAGAAGAGAGCTGCAGAAAACTACACAGACCATCACCCCTTGCGCTTGTTTCCTTTGTGAGCTGTGGAAGGAGTCACCATCAGAGAAGTAAGCAGGCCACATAGTTAGAAAAGCAGTGAATATAGATGAAGGAGGTGGGTACAGCCTCAGCCAATAACTGCTGATCACACATTGAAGTGCTCTCGGCTCTCTGAGAGCTGAGGAGAAGGAAGTGTGACATTGGAAAGTGTTGTGTCATCTACACCCAGCAAAGTGGAGACAACAGTCATCATGTATGCTTCTATAGAACCTCTATATTTCCTGTAGGGTATGTGCTCAGCAAAGATTATACTTGTGCATTACAAAGTTATATAACTTTAACATGTACAACTATTATAAAGGTAATTTCATTTGGCTGGAGCTTTAGCATGCCAAGCAGTCATCAGTCTATCCATACATGTGCCTCATTGTACTTATCAAATTATTTAGGCACAATGCTGAACTGCAAAAAAATCCTGCCAGCGTAGGCTCCCAAATACCATGGTAAAGGACTAGCAGAATACTATGTTTTATACTAAAGCTAAGCAGTCCTATTCTAATCTTGATTGTGTGATTATTGGTAATAATAAATCACTGCAGCCTTATGATAAAAATGTCATAGACATTGATATAAATCTTAGAAAATCTGGTAGTCAATTCCGGAAAAAGACACTTATCCCCTAATACCCCTTTAATCTCATGTTTATCGTACTTGTTTGTTTTTGTCATCTGTCCATATGGTATATATGTAGATCCAGGGGTCAAGTCTTGGAAATAAAAGTGTGGGAACTCACCCAAGATTTCTTATACATCCCCCCCCCCCAAGTTTGCGTAAAAAAAAACATCCAAGCTAAAACTTGACATCCTGCACGGTTCCAGGCTACTTACAGTCCGCAGGCATACAGCTGCCTATGGTTTATAAGAGTTTAGTAACAGGGCAAGACTCATTGCTCAGTCACTGGTTTTAACTGTATACACACTTTTTTTTATAACAGGTTAAAGGGGTACTCCAGTGGAAAACTTTTTTTTTTTTTTAAATCAAGTGGTTTCAGAAAGTTAAACAGATTTGTAAATTACTTCTATAATTTTTTTTTCTATTTATTACTTTTCTTAATCCTTTCAGTACTTATTAGCTGCTGAATACTGAGTAAATTATTTTCTTTTTGGAACACAGAGCTCTCTGCTGACATAATGACCACAGTGCTCTCTGCTGACATCTCTGTCCATTTTAGGAACTGTCCAGAGCAGCATATGTTTTCTATGGGGATTTTCTCCTACTCTGGACAGTTCTTAAAATGGACAAAGATGTCAGCAGAAAGGACTGTGCTCGTGATGTCAGCAGAGAGCACTGTGCTCATGATGTCAGCAGACAGCTCTGTGTTCCAAAAAGAAAAAAAAATCCTCTGTAGTATTCAGCAGCTAATAAGTACTGGAAGGATTAAGAATTTTTTATAGAAGCAATTTACAAATCTGTTTAACTTTCTGCCACCAGTTGATAAAATAAAAGTTTTCCACCGGAGTACACCTTTAACCCTCTGTGTTATCCTACTAGGGGGCTGTTCACATCACCATTTGAACTTATGCTTAGAATATACAAAAAGGGTTGCCAACACATACTGTGGTTTACTGGCAGTGGTCTATTTCACTTTAATGGCCTAAACGTAGTCAACTAGTAACTACGTTTTAGTCCATTTCCTGCATGTATAGGTTTACTTTGCAGCACTGTAAAGCACAGCAGACCACACTTTAGTCACACTAAGTAAACATATACATGCAGAAAATGGACTAAACAGACACTAGCCCATGACTATGTTTAAGCCACTAAAGTAAATGGGGGCATTGCCATTACACTGCGGTATATGTTCACAGAATATATACCCAAAGTGTAAGGTTAAATCATGATGTGAATATATAGGACCATATAGTAGACAGAGAAGGAAAGAACAGAGGTAACTACTGTCCCCTACCCCCACTTCTACAAATATTTCCACATACGATGACCATATAATGGTAGATATCAGCTGCACACAGGCTCTGCAGACCATATAAGTGATTACATACAGTCACATCAGGTGACTCACATGTGACGTCTTCTCTGATCAGAGTCGGTTACTTTCCTTTTTCTTCTTCACCAAGAATGTCATGACGATTCATTCCAGACACAACTCGTCTCCACAGAACCTGCAAGACATACATTTTAGGCTCTGCATGTATAGTGCCCCAAACAGTAATAATGCCTCCCTGTAGAGATTACCAGCCCTCCTGTATAGCCCCTATATGGCAGTATGCCCCGACCGAAGTTAGTTACCATCACAGTCCGACTCCACAGTAGTGGCGGTTCTGCTCCTCATTGTCGGGCAGCGGAGGGCCCGATGTATTCTAGCAGACGTGACTGTCTCAGCACGCCTACTCCCAGCAGCCATTGCCCTGTTAAAGTGGCAGAGGGCGGCTGCATTCCTAATGTGGCGGTGACGGCCCTGGGTGACTGTCACTCAAGAATTCACACTGTAACAAATTACCTTTCTGATAAACTGTAACAAACAGTTCATAGAATTAAGGACACAGCCCATTTTGGCATTGAAGACACAGAAAGTTTAGTTTTTTTGCATTTTGATTTCCTCCTCGCTTTAACTAACTAAGAGCTATAACTAATTTTGCCATCCTCAGACCCATATGAGGCTTGTTTTTGCACGACCAATTGTACTTTGTAATGACATCCCTCATTTTACTATAAAGTGTATGGCGCAATCAAAAACAATATAATTTGTGAGGGAAATTGAAAAGAAAATTTTGAGTGCACTTTATAGTAAAAATGATATGCCATCTTTATTCTGTGGGTCAATATGATTAAAATGATACCCATGCCTTCATGCTTTTCTATTATTGTACTGTTTAAAAAAAAAAAAAAAATTGTATTCTGACACCTATAACTTTTTTAACCTCCTCCTCATGTAATCACCTTACTACTGGGGTGAAACTGTAACAAACCTCCTCCTCGTGTAATCTCGTTACTACTGGGGTTACACACTTTAACAAACCTCCTCCTCATGTAATCTCCTTACTACTGGGGTGAAACTGTAACAAACCTCCTCCTCGTGTAATCTCGTTACTACTGGGATGACACACTGTAACAAACCTCCTCCTCATGTAATCTCCTTACTACTGGCTGACACACTGTAACAAACCTCCTCCTCATGTAACCTCCTTACTACTGGAGTGACACATTGTAACAAACCTCCTCATCATGTAATCTCCTTACTACTGGGGTGACACGCTGTAACAAACCTCCTCCTCGTGTAATCACCTTACTACTGGGGTGACACACTGTAACAAACCTCCTCCTCATGTAATCTCATTACTACTGTTGTGACACACTGTAACAAACATCCTCCTCATGTAATCTCATTACTACTGTTGTGACACACTGTAACAAACCTCCTCCTCATGTAATCTCATTACTACTGTTGTGACATACTGTAACAAACCTCCTCCTCATGTAATCTCATTACTACTATTGTGACACATTGTAACAAACCTCCTCCTCATGTAATCTCATTACTACTGTTGTGACACACTGTAAAATCTCCTTCCATGTGATTACCTTACTGAAGTGACATATGACTCTCCTCCAGCTCAGCCCCGCCTCCTCCACAGCATCACACAGGTCCTTCAGCCACGATCTCTTTCTCCTCTACTGCTAAGCTCCGCCCCCAACATGTGATGGTGACATCATCACAGGTCCTACACTTCCAGCATCTAGCATTCCGGGCCTGGGGAGGAAACGGAGGGAGGGTAAGAATAAGTCAGAGGTCGGTCCTACAGGACTAATTCAACAGGGACGGCATTCCTCTAGAAAAGCAAAGGAATGCCGTTCTTGTGCGTTCCTGCAGGACTCGAGCCCTGCGTAGACCCCTCTGTAGGTCATATGTACAAGGAAAGTTTCTTGGTTTATAAAGAATACAAAGGAGCTCAAAGTTTCTGAATACCACCATACATTTAGTAATAATACCACCCTGTGGACACAATTGTTGTCACGATGCCGGCTGGCAGGTAGTGGACCCTCTGTGCCAGAGAGGGATTGGCGTGGACCGTGCTAGTGGACCGGTTCTAAGCCACTACTGGTTTTCACCAGAGCCCGCCGCAAAGCGGGATGGTCTTGCTGCGGCGGTAGTGACCAGGTCGTATCCACTAGCAACGGCTCACCTCTCTGGCTGCTGAAGATAGGCGCGGTACAAGGGAGTAGGCAGAAGCAAGGTCGGACGTAGCAGAAGGTCGGGGCAGGCAGCAAGGATCGTAGTCAGGGGCAACGGCAGAAGGTCTGGAAACACTGGCAAGGGACACACAAGGAACGCTTTCACTGGCACTAAGGCAACAAGATCCGGCAAGGGAGTGCAAGGGAAGTGAGGTAATATAGGGAGTGCACAGGTGATAACTCTAATTGGAACCACTGCGCCAATCAGCGGCGCAGTGGCCCTTTAAATCGCAGAGACCCGGCGCGCGCGCGCCCTAGGGAGCGGGGCCGCGCGCGCCGGGACAGAACAGACGGGGAGCGAGTCAGGTAGGAGAGCCGGGGTGCGCATCGCGAGCGGGCGCTACCCGCATCGCGAATCGCATCCCGGCTAGCAGCAGGATCGCAGCGCCCCGGGTCAGAGGACGTGACCGGGGCGCTGCAGCGGAGGAGGTGAAGCGAGCGCTCCGGGGAGGAGCGGGGACCCGGAGCGCTCGGCGTAACAGTACCCCCCCCCTTGGGTCTCCCCCTCTTCTTGGAGCCTGAGAACCTGAGGAGCAGACTTTTGTCAAGGATGTTGTCCTCAGGTTCCCAGGATCTCACTTCAGGACCACAACCCTCCCAGTCTACTAAAAAAAAATTTTTTCCTCTGACCTTTTTGGCAGCCAAAATCTCCTTGACCGAGAAGACGTCCGAGGAGCCGGAAACAGGAGTGGGAGGAACAGATTTAGGAGAAAAACGGTTGAGGATGAGTGGTTTGAGAAGAGAGACGTGAAAGGCATTAGGGATACGAAGAGAAGGAGGAAGAAGAAGTTTATAAGAGACAGGATTAATTTGACACAGAATTTTGAAAGGACCAAGATAGCGTGGTCCCAACTTGTAGCTAGGGACACGGAAGCGGACATATTTAGCGGAGAGCCATACCTTGTCTCCAGGGGAAAAAACGGGGGGAGCTCTTCTTTTCTTATCCGCGAACCTCTTCATGCGTGAAGAAGCCTGTAAGAGAGAATTTTGGGTCTCTCTCCATATAATGGAAAGGTCACGAGAAATTTCATCCACAGCGGGCAGACCAGAGGGCAAGGGGGTAGGGAGGGGGGGAAGAGGGTGACGGCCGTACACCACGAAAAATGGGGATTTGGAGGAAGATTCAGAGACCCTGAAGTTATACGAGAATTCGGCCCATGGAAGGAGATCTGCCCAGTCATCCTGGCGGGAGGAAACAAAATGTCGCAAATAATCACCCAGGATCTGGTTAATTCTTTCTACTTGTCCATTGGACTGGGGATGATATGCAGAGGAAAAATTTAATTTAATCTTGAGTTGTTTACAGAGAGCTCTCCAGAATTTAGACACGAATTGGACCCCTCTATCCGAGACAATCTGCGTAGGCAACCCGTGAAGACGAAAAATGTGTACAAAAAATTGTTTAGCCAACTGAGGCGCAGAAGGAAGACCAGGAAGAGGAATGAAATGTGCCATTTTGGAGAATCGATCAACGACCACCCAAATAACGGTGTTGCCACGGGAAGGGGGTAAATCAGTAATAAAATCCATACCAATCAGAGACCAAGGCTGTTCGGGGACAGGCAGAGGATGAAGAAAACCAGCGGGCTTCTGGCGAGGAGTCTTATCCCGGGCACAGATAGTGCAGGCTCGCACAAAGTCCCCAACATCCGTCTCCAGAGTTGGCCACCAATAGAAGCGGGAGATGAGTTGCACAGATTTCTTGATGCCCACATGACCTGCGAGATGGGAGGAGTGACCCCATTTGAGGATTCCGAGGCGTTGGCGTGGAGAAACAAAGGTCTTTCCTGGAGGAGTCTGTCTGATGGAGGCAGGAGAAGTGGAGATCAGGCAGTCAGGTGGAATGATGTGTTGCGGAGGGAGATCAACTTCTGAGGCATCCGAGGAACGAGAGAGAGCATCGGCTCTAATGTTCTTATCGGCAGGACGAAAGTGAATCTCAAAATTAAATCGGGCAAAGAACAGAGACCACCGGGCCTGGCGAGGATTCAGCCGTTGGGCCGACTGGAGGTAGGAGAGGTTCTTGTGGTCGGTGTAGATAATAACAGGAAATCTTGATCCCTCCAGCAGATGCCTCCATTCCTCAAGTGCTAATTTAATGGCTAGAAGTTCTCGATCCCCGATGGAGTAGTTCCTCTCCGCTGGAGAGAAGGTCCTAGAGAAAAAACCACAAGTGACAGCATGCCCGGAAGGATTTTTTTGTAGAAGAACAGCTCCAGCTCCTACTGAGGAGGCATCAACCTCCAATAGGAAGGGTTTGGAAGGGTCAGGTCTGGAGAGCACGGGAGCCGAAGAAAAGGCAGACTTGAGTTGTTTAAAGGAGTCTTCTGCTTGAGGAGGCCAGGACTTGGGATCAGCATTTTTCTTGGTTAAAGCCACGATAGGAGCCACAATGGTAGAAAAATGTGGAATAAATTGCCTGTAATAATTGGCGAACCCCAAAAAGCGTTGGATAGCACGGAGTCCGGAGGGGCGTGGCCAATTTAAGACGGCAGAGAGTTTGTCTGGATCCATCTGTAGTCCCTGGCCAGAGACCAAATATCCTAGAAAAGGAAGAGATTGGCATTCAAACAGACATTTCTCAATTTTGGCATAGAGTTGGTTGTCACGAAGTCTCTGAAGAACCATACGGACATGCCGGCGGTGTTCCTCTAGATTGGCAGAAAAAATTAGGATATCGTCCAGATATACCACAACACAGGAGTATAATAGATCACGAAAAATTTCATTGACAAAGTCTTGGAAGACGGCAGGGGCATTGCACAGTCCAAAGGGCATGACCAGATACTCAAAGTGTCCATCTCTGGTGTTAAATGCCGTTTTCCACTCGTCCCCCTCTCTGATGCGGATGAGGTTATAGGCGCCTCTTAAGTCCAATTTAGTGAAGATGTGGGCACCTTGGAGGCGATCAAAGAGTTCAGAGATGAGGGGTAAGGGGTAGCGGTTCTTAACCGTGATTTTATTAAGACCGCGGTAGTCAATGCAAGGACGTAGGGAGCCATCTTTTTTGGAGACAAAGAAAAATCCGGCTCCGGCAGGAGAGGAGGATTTACGGATAAAGCCCCTTTTTAGATTCTCCTGGACGTATTCGGACATGGCAAGAGTCTCTGGGGCAGAGAGAGGATAAATTCTGCCCCGGGGTGGAGTAGTACCCGGGAGGACCAAAAGTTCAATCCTCTCATGATGAGATCCGATGCTCATAAGAAGGGGCTCCGTGCGGAAACGTATGGTACAGTCCAATCTTTCATTATTTACACAATTGATGTAGAGGGGTCTGGCGAGACTGGTCACTGGGATGTTGAACCTGTTGACGAGGGAGGCCAAAATAAAATTTCCTGCAGAACCAGAGTCCAAGAAGGCCACTGTAGAGAAGGAGAAGGCAGAAGCAGACATCCGCACAGGCACAGTAAGACGTGGAGAAGCGGAGTAGACATCAAGGACTGTCTCACCTTTGTGCGGAGTCAGCGTACGTCTTTCCAGGCGGGGAGGACGGATAGGACAATCCCTCAGGAAGTGTTCGGTACTAGCACAGTACAGGCAGAGGTTCTCCATACGGCGTCGTGTCCTCTCTTGAGGTGTCAGGCGAGACCGGTCGACCTGCATAGCCTCCACGGCGGGAGGCACAGGAACAGATTGCAGGGGACCAGAGGAGAGAGGAGCCGGGGAGACGAAACGCCTCGTGCGAACAGAGTCCATATCTTGGCGGAGTTCCTGACGCCTTTCAGAAAAACGCATGTCAATGCGAGTGGCTAGGTGAATAAGTTCATGTAGATTAGCAGGAATTTCTCGTGCGGCCAGAACATCTTTAATGTTGCTGGATAGGCCTTTTTTGAAGGTCGCGCAGAGGGCCTCATTATTCCAGGACAATTCTGAAGCAAGTGTACGGAATTGTACGGCATACTCGCCAACGGAAGAATTACCCTGGACCAGGTTCAACAGGGCAGTCTCAGCAGAAGAGGCTCGGGCAGGTTCCTCAAAGACACTTCGGATTTCCGAGAAGAAGGAGTGTACTGAGGCAGTGACGGGATCATTGCGGTCCCAGAGCGGTGTGGCCCATGACAGGGCTTTTCCGGACAGAAGACTGACTACGAAAGCCACCTTAGACCTTTCAGTGGGAAACAGGTCCGACATCATCTCCAGATGCAGGGAACATTGGGAAAGGAAGCCACGGCAAAACTTAGAGTCCCCATCAAACTTATCCGGCAAGGATAAGCGTATCCCAGGAGCGGCCACTCGCTGCGGAGGAGGTGCAGGAGCTGGCGGAGGAGATGACTGCTGAAGCTGTGGTAGCAACTGTTGTAGCATAACGGTCAGTTGAGACAGCTGTTGGCCTTGTTGCGCAATCTGTTGTGACTGCTGGGCGACCACCGTGGTGAGGTCAGCGACAACTGGCAGAGGAACTTCAGCGGGATCCATGGCCGGATCTACTGTCACGATGCCGGCTGGCAGGTAGTGGACCCTCTGTGCCAGAGAGGGATTGGCGTGGACCGTGCTAGTGGACCGGTTCTAAGCCACTACTGGTTTTCACCAGAGCCCGCCGCAAAGCGGGATGGTCTTGCTGCGGCGGTAGTGACCAGGTCGTATCCACTAGCAACGGCTCACCTCTCTGGCTGCTGAAGATAGGCGCGGTACAAGGGAGTAGGCAGAAGCAAGGTCGGACGTAGCAGAAGGTCGGGGCAGGCAGCAAGGATCGTAGTCAGGGGCAACGGCAGAAGGTCTGGAAACACTGGCAAGGGACACACAAGGAACGCTTTCACTGGCACTAAGGCAACAAGATCCGGCAAGGGAGTGCAAGGGAAGTGAGGTAATATAGGGAGTGCACAGGTGATAACTCTAATTGGAACCACTGCGCCAATCAGCGGCGCAGTGGCCCTTTAAATCGCAGAGACCCGGCGCGCGCGCGCCCTAGGGAGCGGGGCCGCGCGCGCCGGGACAGAACAGACGGGGAGCGAGTCAGGTAGGAGAGCCGGGGTGCGCATCGCGAGCGGGCGCTACCCGCATCGCGAATCGCATCCCGGCTAGCAGCAGGATCGCAGCGCCCCGGGTCAGAGGACGTGACCGGGGCGCTGCAGCGGAGGAGGTGAAGCGAGCGCTCCGGGGAGGAGCGGGGACCCGGAGCGCTCGGCGTAACAATTGTCCTTCTAAACAAATAGATTTCATAGTGATGGCAACTTGGTCAGAATCAATATCACAGTCTCAGTTCTCACGAATACTGATGAAAATGTTAACCAATATAATGTGTGAACTTAGCCTTACATTAATGTTTCTCTCATTTTCTCTGCACATTAACTCCTTTCTTCTTCTATAGACCAAACACCATTTGTAATTTCTTTTTTCTATTTAGTATAATCTTTTAATGATTTATTTTAGTTGCAGACAGTGACCTGAATGTGTGCATGTAGACTGTTTATGAAACACGCGGGTGTTGCGGTGATGATGATCTAGGTGGAACTACTTCTGGTTTATGATGTGATTGGTAAAGAACAGAACCTTTGTTGAACCTGCAAGGGAGGTGAAATAAGATAGGAGAGGTTTGTAGTGAAGGAAGTCATCTAGAGGATGAGATTTCCTTTGCATGTTTTACCTCATCTTGATTTCAGTCTCCCATTAGCAAAGTCCTCAAATTATGTCATGTGTCTTAACTGTAACTAGGATTTTTTTTTAAATGACTTTAATCATTGAGTCTCATACCTTATAAAGTCTACCTTAATCCATTGCCATCATTTTTTTTGTCCTTTTCTGTTCTATGAATGGTAAACTTTTGAGAAAATACTTAAAATGTATTGTAGGATATTGATGTAATATATTATGTAAATATTGTTTCCTTGTGTTAGTGAAAGGGACACCATCATTAAAAAAACAGACGTATCAATCATAGAGACTAGGAAAATTGTGGTTGGGGAGGTCTATGTGCTGAGATCTCCATTATTCACTAAATCAATTGGGCTGCAGTGTTCTACTGTCATGCTCTATTGTCTTTCCTCTTAAGATGATCATACACCTTTAATAGCTGTCAGTCAAATGTTCATTTGCCGGACAGCTATCTCTTCCAAACTCCCCATACACACGAACTTTTAACATGGCCAAACCTTGTGAATAGAGCGAGGAAGGGTATGGTGCTTAGCCTGCAGCTCATGTCTCTGAGAACAAAAGGGTTGCACAGTTGAAATCCAACATGCCTGATCCTCCTCTCCCCAAAATATCATCTGTTGGGGCGGTGGTGGTGGTGGTGGGGGGGGGGGGCAGTCTGGAGGCCCCCATATACTTTAGACAGTCAGCTGATTCCAACCCAATTGGCAGGTTCGATTGACTTGTATGAGGACCTATAGAGCTGTGTTTGTGCACTATACTGACTTTAGTCCATACAAAGCACCCTGTGGAGAGCAGAGAGAAGCTGACCAGAACAGAAGGCTCCTTAGTTCTTGATAATAAGTAACATTTTCTGTGTGTGAATAAGACTTTTGACCTAATTATTACACGAGGGCAACATATATAAAAACGTTCATGGTCACATCCTCTATACTAAGTTGACTTCCATTGGCTTTTCCAAACAGTGCAAGAGAAATAACTGATGACTGAAGACCCTCGCATTTAGCTTGTATTCCTGAGACCTAGTCTGAGAAAAGTTGTTGTCCAAACTGGATATTAAATATTACATTTATACATGGAAATCAGAAGCAATTGGAGGAAAATGTCCTATATTTTATTACCATGAGTAGAGCAGAGAATAAGCTAACATTTGGGGGAATGTAGCATATTCCTTTAAATTGTGTACAATTTATATCACATATAACACAAAGTCTCCATAGAGGTTAAACAAGAAAATTTGGCTTTTCCCCTATGGTTTAATAAACATGCTGACTGTGTGTATAGTGAACAGCAGGACACTTGGGGTGTGAAGTCTATGATGTGAAAAAATGATACAATCACAGTGAAAACACAGTTGAACTATCTGTCTATCTATCTATGGATGTTTCTATCTATCTCTCTAGATATCTATATCACAAAAGATCAAGCAACAGTGATATAAACAGGTAGCTTGTAGTCAAACTGATGGCTGCCAGTATCGATATAAAATGTAACTTTGGGATGTGGACATGGGAGGCTTAGATTACACGTAATCGATCCAGTTCTTGAAATTACTTTCAGATGTTAATTGTTTTTGGTTACTAGTGACCTGAGACAGACTTGAACTGCTGACCTCAAGGTGAAAGGCTTCACTTCTTGGTGCCAGTGGACTGAGCCATCAAGACTCCATTACATGTTGTAATTACATCACATATACAAATTCATCTATTTGCCTGGCTTATTCTGCATAGTTATATCATTTATATAACTAACATGATATTTACAGGTCACAAAATGACTGTGAAACAAGACATAGTGTGATAATAAGACAAATATAATGTAAATTACATGAATAACTTTGTCAGATAAATCTATTTGTTTAGTGAATTCACCAGTATACTGTGAATACCACTGCCCTTCATGCAGGCAGACAAGTAGATATGGACTCTTGAATTGTGATTTGCAGGTGCTCATTACAGTGTCTGCAGCTCTTACCAGCAAATACAGCTGACATATTGGCCCTCATTTACTTAGAAAATTGGGTTGTAAGTCTATGTTGCTTTCTTACCCGACTGCTTTTTTCCCCTGATATTTATTATTATGTCGCATCCTGTTTGTCGCACTGGGTTTTGTTGGTTTTGGTTTCCAACTCCTCTGAGTTGTCGGGAAAAAATCCACAACAATTCAACAAATTCGGGTTGGAAACCTTTATAAATATGTGGGAAAGCTCAGAAATGTCGGGTTACGCCCCTTTTTTGGGTTTGGGAGAATCCACATCGGGTCAGTCGGGAAAAAATGTTGCATCCTGTCGCAGACTGGCGCACGATGTCTGCGACATGTCGCAGACAAAGATGCGCCAAAAAAACCCGACAAAACAAGTCGGGTTTAGAATAGTAAATGAGGGCCATTGCCTTTAAGTATTGGACTTCTGGTTATGAGATAGATAGATACAGTGGGGCAAGCAACCAATTGTGCAAGTTCTCCCACTTAAAAAGATGAGAGAGGCCTGTAATTTTCATCATATGTATACCTCAACTATGAGAGACAGAATGAGAAAAAAAAGTAATGAGTATTTAATCAATAACAAAAGTTAATGTCAAAATGAATCCAAGGTAATGCAGAAATAAAGTTGAAGTAGTAGATTTTTAATAAAATAACAAAAGCAAGACAATGACGTGTTTCGGGGCCCTCTTGTCCCTTTCTCAGATTATAACAATCTGAGGAAGAAGCAAGAGGGTCCCTAAACACATCATTGTCTTGTTTTTGTTATTTTAATAAAAAGCTACTACTTTAACTTCATTTATGCATTACCTTGGATTAATTTTGAATGAGGCAGCACCTGGATATCCTGGTCCTTGTTTCCTTTGTCTCCTGAGGTTGTAGATAAAGCGCCCCCTCTGTTTATATGTTTTCCAAAAGGATTAACAAAATTTTACCCTGTGTTCATTGTCTCCCCCCACTGAGTAAAGTACATTGTATGATAGGGAGAAAGAATGTGACACCTACTATGAGTAGATCCTCAGTGTCTCTATAAAGTACTAGTAATACAAATAATGACAATAAAAGAATAGTTTTAAGGTCTGTGCTTTTAAAATCTAAACCCTTTTTTCTTCATTGACTTTTTAAATATCCCTTTAAGCAGGAAAGCTTGTCCCACTTAGTTGGACTCCGTCAATAATAGCTTCACCTCTAGGTAGGCTTTTGGATGACCATTTGAACCCTTTTTGTCTTCAGGGCTCAAGATGTGTTCGTCTTCCTGTGCATGAAATACTACATCTCAGTAACTAGATTTATAATGTTATACATTTTTGAGCTTTTGGTCTTTGCGTTTCAAAATTAAATAACTACAGTTAACATTATTAAGTCTGGAGCTGAATTTGATCAAGTATAAGGAAAGTGTTTATGACAACCTTAGTAAATGTTTAAATACTTTAGTTGAATTTGTAAGAAGTGAATTGTATTAAGGAAAATCGACATTGGACATATAGGTTCCATAGGGACATTAGTGAATTTTATAGCATGCATTTATTAAAGCTGCAATAGGTTCACAAAAGATTTTCCTTTTAATAGATGGGGAGTGCTTGTATGTAGCTAAATAGGTTTAACACAACCGGGTAAGCAGGATTTAAGGTCGTCTTACCAGTAAAAGTACTTTTCTATATAAAAGCACATTTTTCCTTATTTTCATATGGAAAAAATATTTCATATATATAGATTATCTTATAAACTAGAACTGAACATTATGGTTTTTGGTATGTAACAGCCCTAAAAACACATTAAAGCTAAGGAAAATAAACAGATAAAGGATTTTTGGCACTCTTCTTTTATGCACTCTTTAAATATGAATGGAGCGTTTGCTATTAACCTGAGACCAGTCTCTGAATTAATATTTGCAGAATTATAATATGTGAAGTCAGATGCGTGCCACCTGTTCTTAAGGACCCCGGCAGCAGGAGATCATGTAGACTGTTAGGTCTCATACATATTTTATGATGGAAACAGGTAAAGGGGGACAGATTATACAGTGAATATTGCTGTTTTATTGCTTAGTCATAGTCCTCAATGCGCAGAATTCATAAGGGTTAATTTTGTTTCAGGGGCAAGTTCAAATTATTTCTTCACACCATTTGGTCATTCCAGTATTGGTAGTAACGTATACAGAGGAAAAAGCCTTATAGAAATAATGGATGCTTGCTTTATGCCAACAAGAAACCATAAATATAACTTCAGGTTCCTGGCAGCTTGAAAATTAAATACTGTATGGCAATCATTACAAAAAGTAATATTTTTGTATATCAGGTTATTGGTTTGGGTCCCTAAATTTGGCAAAACTTATAGAACAGAATGTGTTTGATTATTCAAATCCACCAACAACATGCCAGCCTAAAAGATCTGCAATACATAAATGATTGGCTTAATTTTTACTGCCCATGGCCAAAAAATAAACAAAAATGCAACCTGTCTGCTATGTTTTGTCAGACATTAGTCATTTCCAAATGACCAAAATCAACCACTTTGGTTGACTGGTATCTCATGTATATGACCAACTAAAAGGGAATCTGTCAGCAGTATTTACTGCTAAGAGCTGCAGATGCTGTTAGATAGTAGTTAGGGTATAATAAGAAATCTGTACCTTACTTGGAGCTGATTATTGTTGATAAATTTATAAAAATACCTTTCTGTTTCTCAGCCAAGAGTCAAGGAGACGGAGCTGAGATGCTTAAGTGCCGCACCCTGGCACTCGAGTGATGTACAGAGTTCTGTATATCAACCAAGGAGGGGCTGGGAGGTAAGGACAAGTCTGGAGGCATGCCAAGCTGTGTCACTTGAGCAGCTCAGTCCCACCTCCTTGACACTTGGATGAGACACAAAAAGGCAAATTTACAATTTTTTAAGTTAGCTCATTTGGAGGGGAGTGGGTGTATATGTTATACAACCATCTATACTGTATATATACAGGGTGGGCCATTTATATGGATTCGTGGCACAGTAGTATATGTGAGGGGGGAAACTTTTCAAGATGGGTGGTGATCATGGCGGCCATTTTGAAGTCAGCCATTTTGAATCCAACTTTTGTTTTTTCATTAGGAAGAGGGTCATGTGACACATCAAACTTATTGGGAATTTCACAAGAAAAACAATGATTGCTTGGTTTTAATGTAACTTTATTCTTTCATGAGTTATTTACAAGTTTCTGACCACTCATAAAATGTGTTCAATGTGCTGCCCATTGTGTTGGATTGTCAATGCAACCCTCTTCTCCCACTCTTCACACACTGATAGCAACACCTCAGGAGAAATACTAGCACAGGCTTCCAGTATCCGTAGTTTCAGGTGCTGCATAAAGTTATGTTAAAACCAAGCCCATCATTGTTTTTCTTGTGAAATTCCCAATAAGTTTGATGTGTCACATGACCCTCTTCTTATTGAAAAAACAAAAGTTGGATTCAAAAGGGCTGCCATGGTCACCACCCATCTTGAAAAGTTTCCCCCCTCACATATACTAATGTGCCACAAACAGGAAGTTAATATCACCAACCATTCCCATTTTATTAAGGTGTATCCATATAAATGGCCCACCCTGTATATATATGGGGAGTAGTCTGGCTTGGCATAAAATCCCGATCAGCTTTTTATATTCCTTAACAGGAGCTAAGCTGATACCAGGGAACATTACCTGAAAAGGTGATGTAATGAGCTGCTTTGCATATTCCCCTACCCAGAATACCCGCGGAGTGCTTAATGGCCTTCTGAAGCTTCATTACACCAGGAGTGGTGGCCTCGTCCTGAGGTAAATACTCACCCCCTTTAGCTGCTCTCAGGCCTCTTACCCCAGCCAAGCCAGATCACCCTGCTCTGTACTGACGAGTGGCAAAAACCACAAAACAGCTGTCTGCAGATGGGTAGAAACTTCCCTTTTGGGGTGTAGTCTGGCCTGGCATAAAATCCCGATCAGCTTTTTATATTCCTTAACAGGAGCTAAGCTGATACCAGGGAACATTACCTGAAAAGGTGATGTAATGAACTGCTTTGCATATTCCCCTATATATATATATATATATATATATATATATATATATATATCATACAGTGAAGAGAGTGATACTTACCATCTCGTCCCTGGTATGGGCCTCATCTTGTGTAGCACCACCCCATAGTGATGTCATTACTAGAGGCATTGTCACATACCTAACTGTATGTGTACACAAATAATGTTTTTTTTAAGAAGCATGTAAGTAGCATTTAAAAACCTTTTTGAAGTTTAAAAGAAAAATATGATTGAAGAGATCTTTTTATAAATAAAAAAAACATGCAGTTGCCTTGTGTAAAAAACCTTAGACAAAAAGTGGACAGTTGCCCATAGCAACCAGAGAACACGTTAGAAAATCTGGGTGACAAGATTCAGCTTCTGCTTTAAGAAGAATAAATACAGATACTATATAAAGCAGGACTAAGACTTTACAATAACTTTTGAACATCTGATGCAATGCACAGCTTGGACTGTATAATACACCATGTTAGACTTGTGGCGATTTGGTCAAGCAGCAGTATTATTAATTACCAGAGAAGATGAAAAACATGGCAGACTCCACATGGGCGACCGTACCTTTGATCATTTTTTGTCTTGGCATATTTGGTGCATAAAAAGGCTCAGATTTGTTTTTCATTCTAACCTGAGTAATTCAAAGTGAGAACGAGCACATTCTTGGCGTAGAATCGCTCTGTGCTGCCCTCCTGGATAGGTGAATGATTTTAAAATGTTCTGTATGCTGCCAAGAAAAATACTATTATAATTTTGGATCTGACTGTGTAAATTTATATCCAGAATCTAGAATGATTTTCAGAAAATAGTACGTCAAATATATTGCTTGTTTTAATAAAACTTGTAAGAGATTTTTTCTTGTATTTTTTTTGTTCAAATGGTAAATTATTTAGAATAATCATTATTTATTGATTTCTATACCTAAATAAATGATGCTATAGTCTACCATGCTTTAATAACTAGGTAATTACAAAATATTAATATTTATTTAATATCTATCTCTCTATCTACAGTGGGGCAAAAAAAGTATTTAGTCAGCCACCAATTGTGTAAGTTCTCCCACTTAAAAAGATGAGAGAGGCCTGTAATTTCCATCATAGGTATACCTCAACTATGAGAGACAGAATGAGAAAAAAAAATCCATAAAATCACATTGTCTGATTTTTAAAGAATTTATTTGCAAATAATGGTGGAAAATAAGTATTTGGTCAATAAAGAAATATAGTTGAAGTAGTAGATTTTTATTAAAATAACAAAAACAAGACAATGGCGTGTTTCGGGGCTCCCTTGCCCCTTCCTCATATTGTAACAACAACAATTTGGTCACGTACAAACAAGCAAGATTTCTGGCTCTCACAGACCTGTAACTTCTTCTTTAAGAGTCTCCTGTCCTCCACTCATTACCTGTATTAATGGCACCTGTTTGAACTTGTTATCAGTATAAAAGACACCTGCCCACAACCTCAAAAAGTCACACTCCAAACTCCACTATGGCCAAGACCAAACAGCTGTCGAAGGACACCAGAAACAAAATTGTAGATCTGCACCAGGCTGGGAATACTGAATCTGCCAACAGGCAAACAGTTTGGTGTGAAGAAATCAACTGTGGGAGCAATAATTAGAAAATGGAAGACATACAAGACCACTGATAATCTCCCTCGATCTGATGTTCCACACAAGATCTCACCCTGTGGTGTCAAAATGATCACAAGAACAGTGAGCAAAAATCCCAGAACCACACGGGGGACCTAGTCAATGACCTGCAGAAAGCTGGGCCCAAAGTAACAAAGGCTACCATCAGTAACACACTACGCCGCCAGGGACACAAATCATACAGTGTCAGACGTGGTCCCCTGCTTAAGCCAGTACATATCCAGGCCCATCTGAAGTTTTCTAGAGAACATTTGGATGATCCAAAAGAGTATGAGGAGAATGTCATATGGTCAGATGAAACCAAAGTAGAACTTTTTGGTAAAAACTCAACTCGTCGTATTTGGAGGAGAAAGAATGCTGAGTTGCATCCACAAAACACCATACCTACTGCAAAGCATGGGGGTGGAAACATCATGCTTTTGGGTTGTTTTTCTGCAAAGGGACCAGGATGACTGATCCGTGTACAGGAAAGAATGAATGGGGACACGTATCGTGAGATTTTGAGTTAAAACCTGAAACATGGCTGGGTCTTTCAGCATGACAATGATCCCAAACACACCGCCTGGCCAATGAAGGAGTGGCTTCATAAGAAGCATTTCAAGGTCCTGGAGTGGCCTAGCCAGTCTACAGATCTCAACCCTATAGAAAACCTTTGGAGTCCGTGTTGCTCAGCGACAGCCCCAAAACATCACTGCTCTAGAGCAGATCTGCATCAAGGAATGGGCGAAAATACCAGCAACAGTGTGTGAAAACCTTGTGAAAACTTACAGAAAATGTTTGACCTTTGTCATTGCCAACAAAGGGTATATAACAAAGTATTGAGATGAACTTGTTATTGACCAGATACTTATTTTCCACCATAATTTAAAAAAATAAATTCTTAAAAAATCAGACAATGTGATTTTATGATTTTTTTTTCTCATTATGTCTCTCATAGTTGAGGTATAGCTATGATAAAAATGACAGGCCTCTCTCATCTCTCTTTTTAAGTGGGAGAACTTGCACAATTGGTGACTGACTAAATACTTTTTTTTGCCCCACTGTATCTATCTATCTATCTCATAACCAGAAGTCCAATACTTAAAGGCAATATGTCAGCTGTATTTGCTGGTAAGAGCTGCAGTCACTGTTAGTTCTTAGCAAAGTGTCAAAGAGGCAGAGCCATGTTGCCTAAGTGTCACAGACTGTCCGCCTCCTTGCTTGTCCTCACCTCCCATCCCCTCATTATTGATGCACAGGGCACTGTACGCCAGTTAGGCAGGAGGTATTCCAGGCTGTGATATTAAAGTAGCTCAGCCCCACCTCCTTGACACTTGGCTGAGAAATAAAGAGTTGATTTGATAAGTTTGGCAAACACCATCAGCTCCAGGAAACATATAGTTTGCTTTTATACCATAACAGCTATCCAACAATGCCTGCAGCTCTTAGCAGAAAATAGAATTGACCGATTCCCTGTAAATGGCAGAATATCACTGTAGCAAATGTACTTAACTTTTCAGCTGCCTGATGCAACTATGAAGTGCTGTGGTGATCTTCTGCTATCTGTCTATCTATCTATCTATCTATCTATCATCTTTAAACCTCACTAACTGGTGCCCTATAGGTCATATGTATCTCGGCACATATATTTTGTATCATTGCCCTTCCCAAAATTCTATGTAATGGAAGCGCTTGGGATACATTTTCTGCATCCTGTAGCGCTGTTGTATCTTATTCACACTGGCATCCCAAGTCCCATTTGTACATCATGCACAAATAAGGTTATCATAAGAAAAGAACCATGAAGACATTAGAGTCAAGCAGTGCAAAATATTGACCTTAGTATTGATCAGTTGATTTAAGAAGGATTCTTCTATGCATCAATTGATACTATTCTTCCCTCTTAAAGTAACCATAACCTAACTTCATATTTTGTTTTTACATTAAATGGCAATCAATAGAAACTGTGAATCTGTTAAGGACGCAGGGCATATCTGTACTCCCTGGTCCTGTTACCACTGTTTGAAGCACGCTCACGAGCTGAGCATGCTTCATCCACGATTATTCCTAACTCCTATCAGCAGCCAGAACCCAGGGTTAATGTCTGACATCGCTGATCGGGCCGATGCCTGGCATTAACCCTTTAGACGCCATTCATTGCAGCGCCTGAAATGTTTAAAAAAAACATCCCAGCAGCTCAGCTCAGCAGCTGATGAAATCGCGATGTCCCGATCGGTTGAGAGGAGGCTTGGAGGGCCCTTACCTGCTTCCTCGCCGTCCGATCAGTGCTCTGATGTCCCTATCCAGGCTCTGCAGGCTGGAGCAGCAACAGAGCACTGATAACACTGATCAATGCTGTTCTATGGAGCAACATTGATTAGTGTATGCAATCTAAAGATTGCATGGTATAGCCACCTATGGGGACTAAAAGTTTGAATCACCCCTTTTCCCCAATTTTTTAAATAAAATAATGTAATAAAAAATAAACATAATCATATGTGGTACTGCCGCGTGCGTAAATGTCCGACTATTAAAATATATTGTTAGTTAAACTGCACAGTCAATGGGGTACACGTAGAAAAAAAATACCAAAATTGTGCATTTTTGGTCACTTCATATTCCATAAAAAAAATTCATAAAAAGCGATCAAAAAGTCCTTTCAAAACAAATAGTACTGATAACTACCACAGACCACAGCGCAAAAAATTTGCCCTCATATAGCCCCGTATGCAGAAAAATGAAAAAAGTTATAGGGGTCAGAAGACGCCAATTTTAAACATACTAATTTAGGTGCATGTAGTTATAATTTTTTTTGTAGTAAAATGAAATACAACCTACACAAGTTGAGTATCTTTGTAGTCGGATGGACCTACAGAATAAATATAATGTGTCATTTTTACCAAAAAGTGCATTGCATAGAAACGGAAGCTCACAAAATTACAAAATGGCGTGTTTTTTTTTCAATTTTACCCCACAAATAATTTTAGTTTAGTCTCAGAATACATTATATAATAAGTGATGTCATTACAAAGTACAATTGGTGACGCACAAAAACAAGCCCATATACGGGTCTATAGGTGCAAAATTGAAAGCGTTATGATTTTTAAATGGGGAGGAATAGAAAACAAAAGTGCAAAAACGTAAATTGGCCTGGTCCTTAAGGGGTCAAATCCATTAAAGGATTTATACTCTGGACAGATCATTAATACATTTTTGGCGGGGGTATAACTCTTAGCACCCCTGCTGATCAGCTGTTTAAAGGGGCTTAAGGGCTTCTGCAGGTGCTGCAACGTTGTAGTTCCTTATACCATCACTACTTACATAGAAATGCAAGGACAAGTAGAAAAAAAACTCAAGATGCTGCAGTGCCTGAGCACCATGGCCCCTGCAAAGAGATGATCATCAGGGGTGCTGAAAGTTGGACCCCGTCTGATCTAACATTAATGTCTAGAGGATAGGCCTTCACTTTTTATAGGCTGGATAGTCTTTTTAATACATACTTTATCCATCATGTTAAAAATGTATATATTAGGTATTGATCCTTAACACTAGTAAAAAAAAGGATCCTTATGATAGGTATCTCTAAACAGTCAGGAAATCAATATTATATTTTGTAAATTCCATTTATGTTCTGAATTACCTTAAAGGGGTATGGGAATTTTTTTTTTTTACATCGACTGGTGCCAGAAAGTTAAACAGATTTGTAAATTACTTATTTAAAAAAATCTTAATCTTTTCAGTACTTATCAGCTGCTATATGCTATAGAGGAAGTTGTTTTCTTTTTGAATTTCTTTTGTGTCTAACCACAGTGCTCTCTGCTGACACCTCTGTCCAGAGCAGGAGAGGTTTGCTATGGGGATTTACAGTTCCTGACATGGACAGAGGTGTCAGCAGAGAGAACTTTAGTCAGACAGAAAAGAAATTCCAAAAGAAAGGAACTTTCTCTAGAACATACTGCCGCTGATAAGTACTGGAAGGATTAAGATTTTTAAATAGAAGCAATTTACAAATCAGTTTAACTTCCACTGGAGTACCCCTTTAATTTCTTTGCAGCACCACCATAAGAAGTGGAAACTTTACGTGGTGCCCACTGTTTGTACAATACTTGGATACGCTTGGCCCTCCAGAGTAAGACACCTTCTGTGTACCTCCTCACATGACTCATGCCTAAACAAGGTCTAAATTAGGAAATAAAAAATGGGTCAACCCCTCTAAGGTTTCCTACAGTGGCATGTACTTTTTCTGTTGCCACCCCATCACCCAATTAATACATTTTGTATGGCCTGCCAAGAGAAGTGGGGATTGGGCAGTGACAATAGTTTAAACTTATGCATGTTTTTTACATGTGTCTAAAAATAATTGCTACAAACTAGAAAATGGAGCTAAAAACTATACCCCATGAGCAATAACATGTAGCAGACACAGTCTAGTATTATTCAGCACAGTTGTAGAGAATTCTGACAAGAGATTACTCATTACCCCTGGGTGCTGCTGACTTATATGTTAACTGGTAAACCAAACTAAGTGGTAAACTGAGCCAGCATCTGGCTTTGAGTGCCCAAGGTTAAGAGAACATCATTTTCTAATATAAATGGCTAGGAAAACATTAAGGAAGGTGGATCTAGGATTGCAAGGAGAGAATTTATAATCTCACTGATAGCTGCACTGCCTTGTGTGTATGGAAAATAATTTGACTTCTTTATAGGCTCTTTGTATCAATGCATAAAAACTGTAGTTCATTTTAACTGACTGTGAGTAGATTTACTGACGGTTGTCATCCCTAATGTTTATGTGAATAAGACTCCCCCCCCCAAAAAAAAAGGACATGCAATTTCAGATCATTATTTTTGAGCATGGTTTCATTAGTTATAACCCTGTCAGAATTGTGACTAGTGTCAAACGTGTTTGGAAAGCTCACTAATAAAAGTATGGAAGTCATCAACATAGGCCAGAGGTCAGGCTCATTAAGGAGTTAAAATGAAAACTTTCAGTGTCTCTAACACATCTCAGGGCTGCGGAAGACTCCCTTCTCCCCCCTTTAAACTCCAAGGCCAACTAAGTTGTCCCGACAATGAAATAAGATCAAAATGACAGGTCAGGTAAATAAATACTTTTTTTGGCTGGACTTTATAACATGATACTGATTGGAACGAAAGCATCAGAACTTTGTTTGCAAAGCCCATGGCACCATTGCCTGAGGTCAAGCACAGCATTTACAAATAGAGCGATGATGACCCTGGTGACACTGAGGTATGGAGGTACTGTACGCAGGATACAGTCAAGACACAAAAAATTTTTTATCAACGTGTTTGCTGTCTGGATGCTTTTTGGCACTGTTTTAGGTTCGGTGACTTTGACATACTTGCCCCAAATGTATTAAACAGGCACTTTATGTTTAATAAAGCTGGAGCACCCCCCAAAACACCCAGAATAATGACTTCACTCCACCAGTCCTCAACTTCTGTTTGTTACCTTAGCTTCTGTGTTTGGTGATAAATCCCAGATTTGTGGCATTTGTTATGTCTTTTTATAAAAGTTTCAAGCCCTCCAGCACTTGCCCATACCATAAATGTTAACATTAAAGATTAGCAAAATTCTAAGCCATTTTTCTTTATTAAGAACTACTTTATTTTTTATTAAGAACTACATTTTTTATCTGTATTACAAAAACTGAAAAAAAAAAAAAAAAAAGAAAAAAAAAAAAGCCAACACAGTGTAGGTAAAGAAATGTCTGTGAAAGAGACAAGTTCGTAAGTGTAGTCTTTGGGTGGTGAAACTTTATGCAAAAATGGTGCCCCGTGCACGACTTTTTATGTGATTTTTAAAAAATGTTGCAGCTGATAAATCAATGTCCCCTGTATCCGTCAAGGAAAAGATTACTACAAGTAAACACAAACTGTAAAAGTGTGGAAGGTGAAAAGGCACACAGAAAACTAATTTCTAAAATGCAACCTGCAACAAATATGTAACTTTTTACGATACAAAAATATGTTACTGAAAAATTCCCACATGCTCTTCTAAAAATCTACCCCTACCTGCAGGACCCTCTTAGGGGTAGTGGACGCTTTTGTTATGTTGAATAATTTTGCTACATTTTAACTGTTTTATGAGTATTTATTGTAGATGTAAAACATAATATTTATAATATAATCAGGAACGCTAATCTTTTATGTTCTTGTATTTCACGACCTCATCAATGCCAATATAGAATGCTGTGTGATTTCCAATGGCATAAAGAGCCCTCTAATGGATGACACAGGAAATTTTCCATCATACACTGCTCAAAAAAAAATAAAGGCAACACTAAGATAACACATTCTACATCTGAATGAATGAACTAATCATATGAAATACTTTAGTCTTTACATAGTTGAATGTGCTGACAACAAAATCACACAAAAATTATCAATGGAAATCAAATTTATCAACCCATGGAGGTCTGGATATGGAGTCACACTCAGAATCAAAGTGGAAAACCACACTACAGGCTGATCCAACTTCGATGCAATGTCCTTAAAACAAGTCAAAATGAGGCTCAGTGTGTGGCCTCCACGTGCCCATATGACCTCCCTACAACGCCTGGGCATGCTCCTGATGAGGTGGCGGATGGTCTCCTGAGGGATGTCCTCCCAGACCTGGACTAAAGCATCCGCCAACTCCTGGACAGTCTGTGGTACAGCGTGTTGTTGGTGGATGGAGCGAGACATGATGTCCCAGATGTGCTCAATCAGATTCAGGTCTGAGGAACGGGCAGGCCAGTCCATAGCATCAATGCTTCCTCTTGCAGGAACTGCTGACACACTCCAGCCACATGAGGTCTAGCACTGTCTTGCATTAGGAGGAACCAAGGGCCAACCGCACCAGCATATGGTCTCACAAGGGGTCTGAGGATCTTATCTCGGTACCTAATGGCAGTCAGGCTACCTCTGGCAAGCACATGGAGGGCTGTGCAGCCCCCCAAATAAATGTATCCCGCACCATTACTGACCCACTGCCAAACTGGTCATGCTGGAGGATGTTGCAGGCAGCAGAACATTCTCCACGGTGTCTCCAGACTCTGTCACGTCTGTCACATGTGCTCAGTGTGAACCTGCTTTCATCTGTGAAGAGCACAGAGTGCCAGTGGCAAATTTGCCAATCTTGGTGTTCTCAGGCAAAGGCCAAATGTCCTGCATGGTATTGGGCTGTAAGCACAACCCCCTCCTGTGGACGTCGGGCCCTCATACCACCCTCATGGTGTCTGTTTCTGACCATCTGAGTGGACACATGCACATTTGGGGCCTGCTGGAGGTCATTTTGCAGGGCTCTGGCAGTGCTCCTCCTGCTCCTCCTTGCACCAAGGCGGAGGTAGCGGTCCTGCTGCTGGGTTGTTGCCCTCCTACAGCCTCCTCCATGTCTCTTTATGTACTGGCTTGTCTCCTGGTAGCGCCTCAATGCTCTGGACACTATGCTGACAGACACAGCAAACCTTGCCACAGCTCGCATTGATGTGCCATCTTGGATGAGCTGCACTACCTGAGTCACTTGTGTGGGTTGTAGACTCCGTCTCATGCTACCACTAGAGTGAAAGCACCGCCAGCATTCAAAAGTGACCTAAACATCAGCCAGGAAGCATAGGAACTGAGAATCGGTCTGTGGTCACCAGCTGCAGAACCACTCCTTTATTGGGGGTGCCTTGCTACCTGCCTATAATTTCCACCTATTGTCTGTCCCATTTGCACAACAGCATGTGAAATTGTCAATCAGTGTTGCTTCCTGAGTGGACAGTGTGATTTCACAGAAGTGTGATTGACTTGGAGTTACATTGTGTTGTTTAAGTGTTCCCTTTATTTTTTTGGAGCAGTATATTTGTGTCTTCTCACTACATTGCTTGCTATCTTTCTCCATGTTCATTTGCTATTGCTACATCACAACATTTGTTAATAGACAAAGTGGATATGTGATATCCTCCCTAGGTTTCTAGTGCCCAGTTTAAAATAAAACTATACATCTTGCCATTTATTTATAAATAGGAGTGACATTCCGTGTACAGGAAAAAAATTACCTAAAATTGTCAAAAAGAAAAAACCCTCTAGTGAGCCATAATGTTACTTATACTATTAATACTGTCATACAACATATCTTTCCATTCCTTTTTTCCTTTTCCAGTCTAAAAGTGTTTAGGCTGGTAACAAGATGTAAAGTATAAGAAAATACAATTTTCTTATTATTTGACCACTGGGTGGCACTATTCTATTTTACCTATGAAATATACTGTACACTTTGATTTCACATCTGTACTTTATCCCTTATTAACCCATTCCTGCATCATCACACATATCTACATGAAAGGAAGTATTATATTTTTACATCCCATGCACGTGATGATGCGATGTGTCCACTAGGGGGACCACAGAAGAATGGTTGTGATTGACCAGTTTCCTGCAGTAGCAGTTGGTATTAGAGATAACTCAGATCCTGGCATGTAACTTCCATATTACCACAATCGGTAGTGAATGAGATGCTGTCAAAGGGAGGGGGCTCCGTTTCAATACCTGTTTACTACCTCTAGGAATTTTCTAACTTATTACCTGTCCATTGTATGTGACAGCAAGTAATATAAAAACATATAGTAGTACAAATTCATATTAAACACATTTGTTTTATAAAAATATATCACTTTTATTCAATAAAGTCATAATCATATTTAGTATCCTCTTATTTAAAACAACTTGCTGGAGAAATACTATAAATTAGTATGGTGTAATGCTTTTCTTCATACATTCTGCCAATTTAAAATATTTACATGTATTAAACACAAACTTATATGTTCACCAAAATGATAAATAAAAAACCTGTTTTTCATCTAGCAAAAGCCTCAAATAGCAGCGCAGTAAAAACAAAAAAAAAATGAAAAACAAAAAAAGTTTGGCTGATGGAATACCTAAACGTAAAAAACAAAAATTACTAACACAAAAATGGGGTTAATCTTTATGGGGTTAGCACATGGATGTTTTTGGACAAGCCCAGCTCTATTTATATAAAAAATTGAAACCCGCAGCAACAATTCCCTGCTATATGGTGAGTGCTGCCCATAGTATTACTTGTGTTTTTATGCAATGAAAACAATGCACGTGCAATTAGCGCATGAAATGCACAGAAAAAGACTGTGAGATCCAGGACTAAAACATACAGCAATGAATTTAGCTGTCTATCTTTATATACCTGGAAAGAGTTTTCTAACAGTGTAATAAATAGGTTATGTTACCCATTCTGCATTGATGATCAGTCCACTACGATGAACACTTTGGAAAGCCGTAAAAGTTAAAACAGAAATTTTTGTTAAGAGAACATTCTGGGCAATGCGAAAACATTGGGGGAGATAAAAGCCGTCTAACTAAGTATAGTAAGTAGGACTAGTCAGCTTGAGGCTATGCTAACACTGTTTTGATTCTTTTTTTGGGCTATAAATTGCTGAAAAAGCTGTTCAAAAGCAAAAAATGCCTAACGAAACAGTAAGAATGGTACAATGGCTGAAAATAAGATGGAAGATAAGGCTCAAAAAAGGGTGTATGAGCATAGCTTAAAGGGGTACTCCGCTGCTCAAACTGTTCCGAACGCTAGAGCCGGCGCCGGGAGCTTGTGACATCATAGCCCCGCCCCCTCATGATGTCACACCCCACCCCCTCAATGCAAGTCTATGGGAGGGGGCATGACGGCTGGCACGCCCCCTCCCATAGACTTGCATTGAGGGGGCTGGATGTGACATCATGAGGGAACGGGGCTATGACGTCACGAGCTCCCGGCGCAAGCGTTCGGAACAGTTGGTTCCAAACGCTGAGCAGCAGAGTACCCCTTTAACAATGTGCCAGATTAACATTGCCTGTTTGCAATCTGGTGCATTTTTAGACTGTGTCCAAGCAAAGTAAAATGAAAGCAAAAATATGGTTGTAAAATAGGAATAAAATATGTTTGTATTTTCTTATTTAATAATGTGCACAATAAAAGTCTATGGAAAAGTGGTCATCAGTGCGCACACCTTTCAAAAATGCGGTGGTAATTTTAATGTTGGAAATACACTATGGGGAGACTTATCAAACCCTGTGCTGAGGAATATTTGACCAGTTGCCCATAGCAACTAATTAGATTGCTTCTTTTACTTTTCAGAGCATTTAAAAAAAATATATGGAGCAATCTGATTGGTTGCTTTGAGCACAGGTTTTGATAAATCTCCCCCATAGTGCGCTGATTTTCCACTTTTCCATAGACTTTTCTTGTGCACATTATTAGATTGTGACAAAGTGACATCCATTTCAAAATGGGCCTCGTGCCACTTATTCACAAAACCTGGTGCATAGGGAAATACCTTTGTATCCTCCTTCCCCCAAGTTATCTAAGAGGTGTCTTAAACACATTGAAAACGAAGTGCAAGTTATGGAAATCACCATTTTTGGCACAAACTGCACCGACTTTTTGGTGCAAGCCACTTTGATGGCCCCCCCCCCCCCCCCCCCGCTGTGAAATGCCTTGTGTAGGGTCTGAGGAGTCAGTGTATGACACCAGACAGCATTCCTATAAACACATATCTATTGCCCAATATAAATACTTTGTCTTCCTCCATATTTCGTGGCTCGCAGATGACCTTCTCTGTGTCTCTTGTACATACTAGATTAGTTGTTCAATTTCATAGTTAAAAAAAAAGTTGTTTCGAAAGCATTTGTTCCCAGGGACACTTTATACTGCACAATTTACCAGATAAAAGAGATCTTGTTACCTGTTATGCTTTGTATAATAGCGACGTAATGATAATATGATGCCATGCTCGTATATCTCCCTACAACACTCACTCCGGTATTGTATATCTGGTATCACTGTCTACTGGTTTTGTTCTGGCTAAAGCTATGTGCTTGTTTATTAACACCGACAACACTTGAAGTGTCTCTACACAACAGAAAGAGGTTGGCTGCTCCCACTGGGATTAATAGCACAAAATGAATAACATCAGCATTTTTTTACTGGAACCTTCAATTTACATGGTAGAAGGGTTTACTGATAATTATAATATCAAATGTTGATATAACTCAATCTCTTCCCCAGAACAAGCCCAGTGATAGTCAATGACAATTAAAGACTTCCTTGTTCCTTGCAGCTCAATGGATATCTTATAATGTTAGCTGCACTTAATTGGAGAAATATTCTATAGTTCATGTCCCATTCTATTTATAAATGTTCAGTAAAACATGTCATATAAATCGTTCCGCGCGGTGAGTATTGTGTGCATATGGGGGTGGACGGAGCGCCGTCTTTTAACTTCTTCTGTTCTACCTACTCTATTTACTGTACACCTGGAACAAGATATTTCTAGTTTACAGGCTTGTTAAAGAAGACTTCTACCCAGCACTTCTGATTTGCCTAAATGCTGGGGAAAGCTATGAAGTTAAAATAATAATAAAAAAATAATAATAATAATAATAATAATAAAAAATCCTAAGCCATAGCTTTACAAGATCTATGCATTCCTTTATGTTTATCTGATACAGGAGAACATGTTTATAAATCCTTCGCAGTGAGGCACTGAATGGTGAAATAACTGGTAAATATTTATATGTAGTGTATAAATGTGCTACATATTAACTTTTACATATTTTATAGCTAGTTTCAAATACAATTAAAGGGGTTATCTGAAATTAGAAAAAAAAAAGTCTGCTCTCTTTCCAATAGGCTGCGTCTGGTATTGCAGCTAAATGAAAAGATAGAGAAAAACTAAATTACAATATTACCGGAAGAAAGGAACTTTTACTAATTTCATGTAGCTCCTTTAAGTTATTTAAAGTTAAAGGGGTATTCCAGGAAAAAACATTTATATATATATATATATATATATATATATATATATATATCAACTGGCTCCAGAAAGTTAAACAGATTTGTAAATTACTTCTATTAAAAAATCTTAATCCTTTCAGTATTTATGAGCTTCTGAAGTTAAGGTTGTTCTTTTCTGTCTAAGTGCTCTCTGATGACACCTGTCTCGGGAAACACCCAGTTTAAAAGAGGTTTGCTATGGGGATTTGCTTCTAAACTGGGCGTTTCCCGAGACAGGTGTCACCAGAGAGGATTTAGACAGAAAAGAACAACCTTAACTTCAGAAGCTCATAAGTACTGACAGGATTAAAAAAAAATTTAATAGAAGTAATTTACAAATCTGTTTAACTTTCTGGAGCCAGTTGATATGTATAAAGCCTGATGGGCTGTGATTGTGCGAGGGGCGGAAGTAATTATCGCTCCCTGCACTTCCAGGTGGGGCTCATTGGGAACAGGTGGGGGCGTGTGTATATAACTTCCCCCTCTCCTACAAGGGCGGAGCACGTGTCGTTTGTGGAACCCTCCCAACCCTCCCTTATCTTATTCCTTCACTATAGTGCATGCCCTCTATAGGCGTGCCTTCATTGCGCGGTTATGGCACAACTCAGACCGCTATGCTAGGGTAAGATCTTGTATAGGTATGTAGGCAATCTTTCCTGTCACTAGTACACGTATGGAGCCCCGATCACAAATATATATATATATATATATATATATATATATATATATATATATAAAGTTTTTTCCTGAAATACCCCTTTAAGTTGCACATTTTGTATATATGTATATACATAAGTTGCACATTTTGTATGTATATAAACCATGAGGGTGCAGTATTGTGTTTCACCAAAGTTTCTGTACTGTAGAATACAAAGTTTCTGTACTGCAACTAGATTCCAAGAGTACCTACAACTGAATACACATTTTTCTTCTTCTCCAAAACGGTTCTTAAATGACTTTCCCCAGTTGCAGATAGCCACTATCCGATACATTAGAATCTTTAGTGTCCCACCATATGAATACATTACTTGGATAGCCCATAGACTGGGAACTACCGTATTTTTCGCCGTATAAGACGCACTTTTTCTTCCCCAAAACGAAAAGTTGGTGCATCTTATACAGCGAATACACACCTATCGCGGCGGCCCCTGCGGCCATCAACGGCCGGGACCCGCGGCTAATACAGGACATCACCGATCACAGTGACGCCCTGTATTAACCCTTCAGACACGGCGATCAAAGCTGACCGCCGCATCTGAAGCGAAAGTGACACTAACCCGGCTGCACCGGAAGGGACCTTACCTGCCTCCTCAGTGTCTGCTCCGTGCCGGTATCGCCTGCATGGCCGGCGCTCTCCTTCATCGTCATCATGTCGTCGCGCACGTGATGGCGGCGACGGAGAGCGAGGATACCGGGCAGCAGAAACGTTCCGGAGTGACGGGTACACCCCGGGAACGCGGCGACAGCGATGGAGGGCGACATCCAGGGCAGGGGTGACGATCGGTGACGTGTCCGGAGCGGCAGGGACACGTGAGTATTACCTCCTATACCAGTGGTCTTCAACCTGCGGACCTCCAGATGTTGCAAAACTACAACTCCTGGCATGCCCGGACAGCCAACGGCTGTCCGGGCATGCTGGGAGTTGTAGTTTTGCAACATCTGGAGGTCCACTGGTTGAAGATCACTGTGACCTACTGTTTACATTGTATTCTTGATTTTACTCATTTAAAATTGGGTGCGTCTTATATGCCGGAGCGTCCTATAGGGCGAAAAATACGGTATGTGTAATGCTCAATTTCCCCTTTGGTGGCGCTGTAGGTTCCCCTATAGTTTACAGCTGACCACTGTAATCGTAGTAGTAATCATAAGGGGACCTTTCTTACAAAAAGTGATCGTCCAACGTATGAAACTGCATTAGGCTATGTTCACACGGACAGGAATTTCGCAAGGAGATTCACATAGCAGAATGATAGCAGATATAGCAGATACCAGAATTTACTCACTGGAAATATCTGGCGCAGAAATTTAAATTCCAGAGTCCGCAGAAGAAACAGACATGTCTATTCTTTCTGTGGACTCTGCAGAGAAATGCATTGCTGTCTATGAGAAGGTGCGTTTCCAGGCGGTCTGCTGTCAGAGATTTTCTGCGCAGACATTCCCCAGTGTGAACATAGCTTTAAGGTGGTATCCTCTAATGGAGATGTCAAAATCCTTATATTGCAGAACTGTGTAGCTCACTACCCTTTATGGAAAAAATCCCAAAGACTTTGCTTTCTTGAAACAAAAGTGTTTTTAACGGCCCTTTCACACTATGAAATTTCTATGAAGAAATTATGCACAGATTCTGGACTCCTATTGATCTTAATGGGAGTCTGATGTGGAATTGCATTAAACATGTACAATCTTACGATGGAATCTGTTGGAGAAGTCCCGGCACTACGCTGTAATGAACAGGGATATGCCTACTGTCCAAGGCAGAATACCGCGGACATTAAGTGCTTTTTCTGCCCGGAATTTTCATAGTGCGAACAAAACTTAAAGGGGTTCTCCGGTGCTTACACATCTTATCCCCTATCCAAAGGATAGGGGTTAAAATACCTGATCACGGGAGTCCCGCAGCAATCACGCCCCCTCCCATAGGCTTGCATTGAGGGGCTGAGCGTGACATCACACGGGGGCGGAGGCGTGACGTCACACACCGCCGGCCTTGTGGTCGTCGGTAATCAGACCCGGAGCGAACACGCTCCGGGGACTGATTACAAACGGGGTGCCGCGTGCATGATCCCGGGGGTCCCCAGCGGCGGGACTCCCGCGATCAGGCATCTTATCCCCTATCCTTTGGATAGGGGATAAGTTGTCTAAGCACCGGAGAACCCCTTTAACTGAGTCTGTTTTCACTCTCTGTGAAGTAGCAATAAAATCCTTATTATCATCACTTTTTTGGGATTAACAGTTAACGGTTTAGTTTCTGTAAGGCTGGGTTAACATCATGATTTGAGCCTGCGATGCACGGATGTGATTTCTAAAGAGGAAATCTGCTGAATTCAAAACCATGATTTTCAGTCCGAGTCAAGAGTCGGATGCACTCAGAAAATGACCCGATCATAG
Organism: Hyla sarda; assembly: GCF_029499605.1. NCBI lineage: Eukaryota > Metazoa > Chordata > Amphibia > Anura > Hylidae > Hyla > Hyla sarda. The sequence goes on along the minus strand of NC_079191.1, from coordinate 141,132,166 downwards.
TCACTAGCTGACTACTTGCTGCCCCATAGAAGTTAATGCGCCTGTATCTGTCCACTGCCTGTCTGTGCACAGATACGATTTCAGCCGATTTAAGCTTTAGAAATCGTATCTGTGCATCGGATGCTCAAATAGTTATGTGAACCCAGCCTAATGCGGTAGTTGGGAATAAAGCATAGTGCAGTGAGCTTTGATGTTTCTGTAAGTCCCATTTTTTTCTATTGGAATTACGAAAACAGTGGGACACGGTGAGCTTCGCGGTTTCCATAACTTGGGAGTTCCATAAACTTTGTAGCACAGAAAAAAAACATTGCTGTTTCTGTAACTGTGATTCCCAGTTATGGAGACAGTGGAAGACAGTGAGCTCGATTGTTTCCATAATCCCGGCCATCTCTCGGTTCTCTGTCCTGCTCTGCCTGGACGCAATGGCCCCTTACTTCCTATTCAGGCAGAATGAGAGTCAGTGGACCCAAGTTTTGGAGATATGAAACAAAATGGCTTCCTCTATTACATATGACCGTACACTGAGAGCAGCAGCTGAATGACCATACATTTCTGCGCTCTATGGGAATTTTCTTCTCTCCTATTTGCAGAAATTGGGTGTTTCAAACCTTTGTCCATGTTATATTACCAGTTTGTTGAGTGGCCCATATGTTCATCCTCAGCATCTGGTAACCCATCTCATCCTCATAGCTAATCTGTGATTGATGCACTTGGCCTAGAACTTCCATCCAGTCCTATTCAGGAAACAGAGGGCTGGGGAGATACTACTCAGCTTTCTTTCTGAGTCCCTGTTTCCTCACTCTAATCACCTTCTGCTGTGGGAAAGAGATGAGATGCGGCCTAAAAAACAGATCATTGTCCGCCTCCTAGCTTAATGCAGAGAAAGCAGTATTGTCTGTTCAATGGATAAACCTTCCTGCTGTCACTCAAAACCTAAATTCAACGCTACTTCATTTCTAAGAGGCTTATCTTCCTTGAATAGACCCTTGCAGCTCAAGTAAGAGGCGATGTAATGAAGCGTGTTTTTTTCTTAAGTGAGAAACCTGCTGGAAAGAAGTGGAGAAGGCTGTGCAGCTGTTCTAAAGGACTTCTGCAGGCTCTCGAAAGACTTGTCATTTATCTGGTCTTGCATGACATCAAATGATAGAAGATCAAGTTCAGCCTCTGGTAGGGAGACTAAGGAAAAGGGGCTCATCTGTTCGTTTTAACCCGTGTGCCAGCAGATGAACTGACCCCTCTGCTGGCAAAAGGGTTAACAGTGTACACTGAGGGTTCATGTGAACCTGCATTCTCATAAGGAAATCAGAAGTCAATTTATTCTTCAAAACTTCATTTCTAGTTATGAAATGGGAAAAAAATTCTTGCATTCATATTGAATTGGAATATGGAATACATGCACACCGGAGCGAGAAACACTCTTTTTGAGTGGCTTTCCACTGTGACCTATAGACATCTATACGCCCTAAGGCTGGGTTCACACACTGTAAAATTAAAAGCAAAGTACGTTGAAAAAATAGGTAGAAAAATAGGTAAAAAAAATAATAATTTTTTTTCTAATAATGTTCACTTTGAAAGTCTATTGAGAATTGTCTGTCTGTGCACGCACTGTTTCAGCCACTTTTCCATAGACTTTTGTTGCACATTATTAAATTAAAACAGCCTTTTTTTATACCTAAAAGTTACGGCCGGAACCCAGCCTAATTCATACAGAGGTTGTCTTCAAGAGACAAAACCTTAAACATCCCAATTTTATTTATAAAGCTATTGAGGATCATCAGGGTGGCTATACACCTCATAGGACATTATAAACACATTTGACACAGAGGTAAGGCTAGGTTCACATGGCAGAAGAAACAGCATATCCTTAGATTTCTAAGTTTACTTTCAACACTGCAGATTTGACCACAGTTTTGCATACAAATTAGCCACATTTATCCAGGAATAGAATAACCAGGCTTATTTCTTTCAAAAACACTGCTTCACGTGTCCTCAGGTTGTGTGTGTTATTACAACCTGGCTCCATTCACTTCAATGGAACTGAATTACAATATCACACACAACCTGGTGGAGGACTTTTTTTTTTTAGGAAATGAACTTTGTTTTTCTTATCCTGGCTACCACTTTAAAGCGGGCCAATCTGTGTCAACACTACCTAAACACAAAATCTGCAAGGAGTTTGCATCAAATAAATGAAATGTCATTTAGTTTTTTCCACAATACAGATCTGCTACATAAAAATCAGACAGACTGCAGCCTCCCATTGAAAACAATAGCAAGCAAATTCCAGAATAAGACCAGTTCAGAGAAATACAAAAGGATGACTTATGACGGGCAAAGGTTCATTTTGTTGCTTGAAGATAGAAAGAAATCGTTGGCCACTCACCAGCTCTTCTATTTTCTTCTTTATTAGATGTACATACTCAAATAAATAGACAGTACATGTCGGGGAGGGACACAATGGGGGGGGGGGGGGTACAAGAAGGCGACAGCAGCCGTTGTTTCGCACTTGCGCAGTGCTTCCTCTGGCCAGAGGAAGCACTGAGCAAGTGCGAAACAACGGCTGCTGTCGCCTTCTTGTACCCCCCCCCATTGTGTCCCTCCCCGACATGTACTGTCTATTTATGTGAGTATGTACATCTAATAAAGCAGAAAATAGAAGAGCTGGTGAGTGGCCAACGATTTCTTTCTATCTTCATGCAACATTCCTTGTACCTTGAGTTGTGTCAGAGCACCACCTACTTCATACCTAGAGTTTCCAGCTTTCCCCGATATTGTGATAATACAGATAGAGCAGTGCCGACCATCTTTACTGTTCCACAGGTTCATTTTATTGGTTCATCCCAGTATCTAAATCCCCCGACCTGGCTGTCAGCACTTTGGGCACATGTTCTGTTTGCCCCAGTGCCCCACTTCCATTTCACTCCCTACGCCCCTCAATTATAAAGTCATATTAGATATCATCTTATTTTTTATAAACAAAACCAATTCCAATTTACCGAAGCTTGCTTTTTTTATATCAACTGGCTCCAGAAAGTTAAACAGATTTGTATATTAAAGGTACAAAAAGACAAAACGTAGGTGCACTCACCGCTCAGCGGAGACTGTAGCGTGTAGGGGGCCGGTTCAACGGGAGGTGGATCTCAGCGACGGTGAAGGAGGTATGGCGCTCAGAGGCTACGCCGGCAGTTGCGCACATGAGTGCCGGCATAGCCTCTGAGCACCATACCTCCTGCACCGTCGCTGAGATCCAGCTCCCGGTGAACCGGCCCCCTACACGCTACAGTCTCCCCTGAGCGGTGAGTGCACCTACGTTTTGTCTTTTTGTACCTTTCTGATACTTTACACTTGTGTGTGTGCACCCTGCAGGAGACACGAAGATAGGTACCGAGGTTTGGTTACGTTACACGTTACAGTTCAGGTGATATATGCCCTTAATGTGCTCTCCCCTTTCTTGCCTGTGTTTGTATACCAGATTTGTATATTACTTCTATTAAAAAATCTTAATCCTTTCAATAATTATCAGCTGCTGAAGTTGAGTTGTTGTTTTCTGTCTGGCAACAGTGCTCTCTGCTGACATCTCTGCTTGTCTCGGGAACTGCACAGACTAGAAGAGGTTTGCTCTGGGGATTTGGTTCTAAACTGGGTGGTTCCTGAGACACGTGTCATCAGAGAGCACTTTGACAGAAAAGAACAACTCAACTTCAGCAGCTCATAAGTACTGAAGGGATTAAGATTTTTCATTGAAGTAATTTACAAATCTGTTTAACTTTCTGGAGCCAGTTAATATATATAAAAAAAAAGTTTTTTTCCTGGATAACCCCTTTAATGTGCAATGCTTTCTCCCGCCTACTGAAACCTATAAACCTGTCCTCTTTGTCTGATAACTCTGCTCCTTCATTAATATTCCGTCTTCCTCAGCATGTCTATCAAAGGGGTGTGGTTATTAAGTGAAAGGGGCATCCTCATCACCAGAACAGGCAGGAGATAGCAGTGCAACTGCAGCAGCCCCCTCCATTCCCCCCTCCATTGGAGAAACTACCATATAGCAACAAGATGAATATCTCCTGATTGGCTGCACTGATTTTGACCCGGTAAGAAGCATTAGAAAAAAGGTCACCTGCATTATGAAGCTGCATGTTCACTTTAATGCAGTGGACCCTGTTGTCAGTTCCCCTTTAAGGTCCTTAAGAAGCTTTGGGCATTTCAACAGCTGTGGTCATTTTCCTGAGCAAATGCATGTTTTTCGCCTTAATGGGAAATAAGATAATATTCCTGTTTTGGATGCTATGAGGAATGTGAATGGTATTGTTCAAAGGGAAGTATACATCTCCTAGACATTCTTGCACTGAAATAGTATCTTTGTCTGTAGAGCGACACCTGCATCCGAGCATTTCTTCTTCACGCATCATAACAGCATTCTCATTTTCCCCCTTTTCTACATCTGTTACAGAATCATATTCAAATATTATTACTGCGACAGCTGCCTTCTCCATTATATAAGATTTGTGTGGATTTATACGACTATACATGCTTGTGACACGTTAGGGCAAAATAATTCTTTATCGTCATCTCTACATAGTCCTAGTGGCAAATACTGCCCATTTACGGGAAAACAAAATGACAGAACTTCTACATAGCTGTATATATGGAGAGAGAAAGCGGGAGAGAGAGAAATCCTATCTAATCTAGTTAACTTCAGTTGAACTCACGTGGTATCATAACATTTCAATGTTTGGATTATTAGATAAATATATAGACACAGAAGTATAGACATAAAGACGTATAAAAGTAAAAATCATTTTCAGATTCAAAGTTTGATTAATTTCTTAAAAGGGGCTTTTATATTTATGTATTTTACTTTGAATAGGCCACAAATATCAGATTCCTGGGGTTCTGGCTCCCTTCTGATCAACTGAATGAAGGGGTCACAGTGATGTGGCCTCTTTATTACTGACCAAGCACAGCCATATTTTTGGAAGAGGCTGTACCTGGTATTGCAGTTTTACCTAATATAGTGAATTGGGGGGCTGCGATACCACGTACAACTGCTATTGAATGTACAGAGCTGTGTCTGGTAGGAAGTATGAAAAATTCCAGCTCACCACCACGTAGTAGTGCACGGATCTGTGCCCGGCAGAACACTCCAATGTATTGAAGATCACTGGACACAGGTAAAACCGACCATACCTCAGACACGTTTCGAGCGCATGCGCTCGAAACGTGTCTGATGGTATGGTCGGTTTTACCTGTGTCCAGTGATCTTCAATAAAGCTTTTTCGTATTTCATTCTTCTGTTCTACTGTGTCTGGTAGGCCATGAAGAGGCCGCAGTGCTTGGCCATGTGCTGTACCTCTTTCATTCAGCTGATCAGCAGGGATGGCGGATTTTCACGGCATATTCTATGGACTATCAATATAAAAGTCCTGGGAAATCCCACAATATACCACTTCACCTGCATGGTGTAAAAGCACTAACTGCATTAAATGAGTTTAGTTCTCACAATCTGTTAGTGAGCTTGTCAAGTGTTTCCAATAGCAGCCAGCTGAATTTTGAATACAGCTCTGGCTTCTCTCAAGGGTGGTACAAGATAGATCAGTAACGTCATGCACTTACAAAGCTACGTCATTTATTTTATACATTTCTTTAGCAAGAAAAACTAAATCTGGCAGATACAGTGTGCTTTTATCATTATGTTTTATTGTAGCCAATAATTATATAAAAAAAAAACAATTAAACAAAAAAATAAATCGAAATCTAGACAAACTGTTTTGTATTGGCATATTTCCTTTATTTATAAATGGATAATTATAATTTTTTTTAAATCTGTGTGATTTCCATTCCTGCTAGCTCTTCTAACAGATTATACTTTTTGGGTGTTCCTCTGTTGATGTCCTGATCTGAGGAAGGGAGGGATCCTCCCGAAACGCGTCATCGCTAAGTTTTTTATTTTATGTACCTAAAAAACATAGTTCCACTGTGGACCTTAAACTAAACCTTGGTCCTACTCCATCATTCTGAAAGAGCCGCAGCGCCTTCTACCAAGGGTATTCTTCAAGCTTCTCCGCAGTCTTCCAGGACAGTGCCACTGTTTCCTGCTACCCAGAAGGCTTGGCAGCGACTCTACAACTTCAGTACCCCATTATCACTGGGGTTATATGCCTGTACTTTCTTCTCTAAGGTGAGCGTCCATCTTTATGGTCCTGGTCCAGCTCTGGACTACATCTTGCTCCCGTCTCCAAGGGTAATACACCCGGCGCCGGTATCGGTCTCTCCACTTTTTTCTCCCCTACAGATGGCTTCTCTTAAGGGTGGTACAAGATAGATAAGTAACGTCATGCACTTACAAAGCAATGTAGTTTATTTCATACATTTCTTTAGCAAGAAAAACTAAATCTGGCAGACACAGTGTGCTTTTATCATTATGTTTTATTGTAGCCAATAATCATATTAAAAAAAATGTAACTAAAAAAAAATCGAAATCTAGACAAACTGTTTTGTATTGGCATCTTTCCTTTATTTATAAATGGATAATTTTTTTTTTAATCTGTGTGATTTCCATTCCTGCTAGCTCTTCTAACAGATTATACTTTTTGGGTGTTCCTCTGTTGATGTCTTTCCAGTGACTTCACTTGATGAATGTGACAAGTTTTGTGTTTTTTTTCCTCCTTCCCCTCATTGAATTTTAAAGATTTTTTTTATAAACATAGGCCAATAAGGGCCCAAAAGCACAATTTCAATGGCTGCTAAATCTTTCAAGGTTAGGACTTAACCTCCCTAATTCAGCTTCAACCTTCAGTCTGAAGCCAATCAAGAATATCAGATGATATTTAAACAATGAAGGATTTCTGATATTCAGGTACAGCCTCTTCTCAATAGGATTGCAAATTCTTTGTGTGGAGAAAGTCGGTTTTGTTCTAAAGTAGTGTCACAAAAAGTGAAATTACCATTTGCTTGGAATGATGCCATTCATCATTGTCAGGGTGCTAAGCGTTGTAAAGAGTTAGTCCTCGCCAAATTAATGCCTTGTTTTGCATCAGCTAAATTTCCCAAATCCTTGAGGATGGGTCATACAAAACTCATCTCACCATTTTAATTTATCAAGCCAATATGAATTCAAAGGCAGAGAAGAAAAGGGGTCCCTGGTTCTTTTATTTACAGTGTAATTCAAAAAGAAAGGAATGTAAGATATGAAAATAAGTTGGGAAATAAGATAAATCTCTGGGTGAAATCACCAGATCTACCCAGCCCTATAACACAGCCTCCATAATTCATTTGTAGGTCAGCTCAAGGGATTAGCCATGACGTATCGGAAAATTCATTTATTTTTATTTTATTTTGCTGTTTCTTATGCATAAGGGTAATGCAGTCCCCAAGGCTTTGCAGGTAGCCCTCAAAATTTGACAACATTTGCTGTCTCCGAGGCCTGAGAAAAGATTAATTTTCAAATAAACAGCATAAAAATGTATGGAGTTGTATAAATTTGAATACAAAATGCATTTGTTTTGCTTGCCTACATGCAGACATGCATACTGTCTGTTCGGCCAAAAATCATAAAATGACAGCGATATTAATGACTTTATGCACATCATGGAAGTAAGAAAAGTTTGAGAGTCTTGTAAAGGAGGAAAGACTGATACAATTAGCAATAAATGAGCATGTCATAAAATATTCCACAATATTCTGTGTCATGACAAGATAGTGCTCAGAAAGTTGGCAGGATACTTTATTTATTTATTGGGGTTTTTTGTTTCATTTTTTCCTATTGCGTAAAGTAATGCTTTATTCATATTAAAAACATATTATTCTGTAAGGCTAATTGCTAGTTAAAATAAATGAAGAGGGCTGTCTAAGGTCAGGTACATGGTAGATCCGCAATATGCAGTTAATTTGGTGCCTATATTATTTATTTTTAAATTTCATTAATTAGATTTAACTAATATTGTAGTGAAACCTCCCCAAAAGACAACCCTTTTGAGATGACCACCGACAGATTTTCAGTTCCACCATATATTACACACACCGTCTAAAATTTTTGAGGGCGCCACCCCTTTAGAAGACCACTTTTTAATGCAATTTTGGGTGGTTGTCTAAAATAGTTTTCACTGTATATTGAACTAGCATTGTAAAAAATATGGTAGAGAAAATGGGTCATCTGGTTTTCTCCCTTTTCAGCTGTGGTTTAATTGGGGGTGGGTCGGCCCCCTAAATAGAATTATTGGGAGAATAAAGTGACGCTTTGGGATCTATATACACTGCTCAAAAATATAAAGGGAACACTTAAACAACACACTGTAACTCCAAGTCAATCAAACTTCTGGGAAATCTCACTGTCCACTCAAGAAGCAACACTGACAATCAATTTTGCATGCTGTTGTGCAAATGGAACAGACAACAGGTGGAATTTAGAGGCAATTAGCAAGACACCCCAATAAAGGAGTGGTTCTGCAGGTGGGGACCACAGACCACTTCTCAGTTCCTATGATTCCTGGCTGATGTTTTGGTCACTTTTGAATGCTGGCGGTGCTTTCACTCTAGTGGTAGCATGAGACGGAGTTTACAACCCACACAAGTGGCTCAGGATGGCACATCAATGCGAGCTGTGGCAAGAAAGTTTGCTGTGTCTGTTAGCGTAGTGTCCAGAGCATTGAGATGCTACCAGGAGACAGGCCAGTACATCAGGAGATGTGGAGGAGGCCGTAGGAGGGCAACAACCCATCAGCAGGACCACTACCATGGCCTTTGTTCAAGGAGGATCAGAAGGAGCACTGCCAGAGCCCTGCAAAATGACTTCCACTCAAACGGTCAGAAATAGACTCCATGAGGGTGGTATTAGGGCCCGGCATCCACAGTTGGGGGTTGGGCTTACAGCTCAACACCGTTCAGGACAATTGGCATTTGAAAGTGAACACCCAGATTGGCAAATTTGCCACTGGCACCCTGTGCTCTTCACAGATGAAAGCAGGTTCACACTGAGCACATGTGACAGATGTGATTGGAAATGCCGTGGAGAACGTTCTGCTGCCTGCAACTTCCTCCAGCATGACCGGTTTGCTGGTGGGTCAGTAATGGTGTTGGGTAGCATTTCTTTGGGGGGCCGCACAGCCCTCCATGTGCTTGCCAGAGGTAGCCTGACTGCCTTAGGTACAGAGAGGAGATCCGGAGACCCCTTGTGAGACCATATGCTGGTGTGATTGGCCCTGGGTTCCTCCTAATGCAAGATAATGCTAGACCTCATGTGGCAGGAGTGTGTCAGCAGTTCCTGCAAGAGGAAGGCATTGATGCTATGGACTGGCCTAACCGTTCCCCAGACCTGAATCCGATCTGGGACATCATGCACATCTGGGGCATCATGTCTCGCTTCATCCACCAACGACACGTTGCACCACAGACTGTCCCCCACCTCATCAGGAGCATGCCCAGGCATTGTAGGGAGGTCATAAGGCACGTGGAGGCCACATACACTACTGCGCCTCATTTTGACTTGTTTTAAGGAAATTACATCAAAGTTGGATAAGCCTGTAGTGTGGTTTTCCACTTTGATTTTGAGTGTGACCCCATATCCAGACCTCTGTGGGTTGATAAATTTGATTTCCATTGATTATTTTTGTGTGATTTTGTTGTCAGCACATTTTACTATGTAAAGACAAAAGTATTTAACACAATTAATTCATTCATTCATTCAGATCTAGGATGTGTTATCTTAGTGTTGCTTTTATTTTTTTGAGCAGAGTAGTAGGTTGTTTTAAGTGGTATTGGAAGATACAACAAGGATTTGTATGTAGCTTCTTGTACTTTCTGTACACTTCTCTCAACTGTGTGTACACAGCTTACTCTCTACTCTCTTATGTATGGGTAGGTAAAAAGTGGCCTATTTGTGGGTGTTCACCAGTTTGACCCCCCCATCGATCGCAATAATGGGCATCCCGTGTTTCCACACTTAAATAGACAGGCAGGCATGTGGGTTACTCTAACCACCACCATGAGACTGAGTTGAGTAAGAATGCTTGACTAACCCCTGTGAGACAGTGACAGAAATGGTGGTCAGGGATAACTATATTTCCCCAAGGTACCTGGCGCATGTGGACTCCATATTTCAGGATATCTAATCAAGGAAGGCTGGGTAAGATATGAGGTAACCAGGATGTAGTTAAAATCCCTAGTGAGACTTAGCTTGCTAGGGAATTTGGTAAATCCTGTTATCAGGCCTGGATTTTTATGGGATCAAAGGCTTGTGTAGTTCTGGGGCCTCCTGGGCCAGTCTAGATTTTCATAGGCAGACAGCTGAGGAAGGCACCTTTGCAGAAACACGTCCCTGTACCGTCATATGGATTAATAAACCTTCACTTTTTGCATGATTGGTGAGTGCTGGGTACCATTTTTACTATTATTGACCTTATCCGACCACGTGCACCACCACAAGACAAACGGAGTGCCGACATACCCCTTACACTGAATTCGATTCTCAGGCCGGTCCTACGTCAGCACAGGGGCTGAGGCTGATTAATGTTGGGCTCACAACATATGAAGCTAAGTCTGCAGTGAGAGGCTGTAAGGAACCTATCAAGGAATATGGTGTCCTGAGGGGGGGACACTCTAAAATGGGACATTTACCTTGTGAGAGTAACAAATTTTTGGTGACTGTTTTTTTTGGTGGCTGGTAGTAGCCATCTGTACAAAAAGGGAAGATTTTGTGTAGTTAGTGCTGGTTAGTGCAGGATTTATTTTGTTATTGTTTGTGCCTGAAGTTAAAGACCGTGGCCCTGACTTACTAAGAGTGGAGTGTACAGTAGTTTTCTTTGTGCTTTTTTTTCCCAACAGGTATTTTTCTGTGGAATTTATACATTTTTACTTGCTTTAGTTAACAACTGCTCTGAGCTGTTGGGCTTTCCAGAGCTCAAATCAACCACATTTTATGTGGGAACATTAATAAATATGTTGGGATTTTTCGAACCTATCGGAACACGCCCTGTTTTCCTCAACCACTCCCCCTTTTCCAGGTTCTCTGAGTAAAATGGATAGTTGGTTGGGTTTATCGATTTTTTGGCAAATTCTGACAAATTTAGGGTTCAAAACCTGATCGGGAGATCACATTAGTTAAAAACCTCCTACATTTCTGTTTTGTACCTTAAAAATAAGCACAGGAAAAGCCCTGTTAAGCCTCTAAACCATAGCTGCCACTGCTTTCCTGGATCTATGGAGCTTATCTCCTACACCCCATAAGTCCTATAGAGTTGAATGGAGTGAGCATGCTGACTGCCTCCCCAATAAAAAAAAGGGGGTACAAACGTTTTCGTTAATGGGGGGAGCCCAGTGGTCAAGCCTTCACTCTTTGGACTCACATCACCTATTTGTTAGATATATGTTAGATGTCCCACAACAACGTGCCCTATATCACACAAGGCACAAGGCAGTGGATGCACTATATCACACAAGGCAGATGCAAGGAGCTGTGTATTGTTTTTCTTTTATATTGTAACACAGACCTCAGAATGGATTGACCATAGTAGGTAGAATATTTACAAATTTTGCACTAACCTGTTGTTTATTCATTGGAGGATCATTAGAACTGAGAAAGGGTTCTATAACTTCACACATTTATGACAGATTACAAGGACACACCGCACATTTTTAAAGCCTGAAGGACCACATTCCACCATATATTTTGACCACCTTTGTCTTACTTGCTATAATATTTTTTTTATAATATTGCATCCTACAGATAAGACTGTAAAACAGAGCAGCTTGGAGAGTATATATCTCAGTTACTCTTCATGCTCTATCTATATGTCATGTCCAACTCTTTTCTTTTCTCTATTCATCCTGCAAAATTGCCAGCTGAACTGTTAGCCAAGCTTGGAAAACTTTAGCGATTGGAATTGATGGCATCTTTTGTCTGACTTGCTTATAGCCTAATCTGCCCACGATGTCCATCTGAATTTATGTGCAGAAAGTGGCCATTTGCAATCTTGTGCTTATACAATTTGGTCATTCTGTTGCAACTGCTGACATCTGTATTTATAACAAGAGCCATCAATTATACAGTATGTGGATTTTGTCCTATTAGTCAAAACCAGCCAAGTACAATGGACATGCCTATATTGATATAGATGACTATTATTACATCTAGTTGTGCTTATATACCGGTATCTCTTTTAGACTGACATATTATCTGTGTCATTTAATGAAGATAGTAGGATTGTAAATTTAGTAATCTTTATTCTCTTTAAACCTGTCATGGCAGATAGTGAGCAAAACATTTCTAGGCTGCTTTCACACTATAAAAATACTTCCGATACAAACGTCTGTCATAAAAATCTTGAAAATCGGCCAATAAACAGCCGTTAGAAAATCCCTAACGGCCGTTAGAAAATCCCATTATAGTCTATGGGATTTTTCTAATAGCCGTTTTAACCTCTTATCGCCCGTTATTAATAACGGCCATTATTTTGTGATGGGCGATAGTAACGAGAGAAATAGTGCATTCACGATTTCTTCCATTCATTCGCCCGTAACAAAATAATGGCCGTTATTAATAACGGACGATAACGGGTTAAAACGGCTATTAGAAAAATCCCATAGACTATAATGGGATTTTATATGTTATTCCACAAAGGGGCTTTTTGAACAGTTTTTTTCCATAGTCATATAAATAGTTCCCTTATGCATTTATTTTCACATATGATTACTATTTTAACCTATTAATGTTTACATGATGAATAATGCAGTTTTTTTTACTAGTACATAGGCACATGACAAGTGTTTTTTGGGACCTGGTATTAAAATTTAAGCATTGCCACCTGCACCAGAAAGTGAATTCAGAACATAAGAAGCTTATGATTATTTGGTATCTAATATATTCTGTGTGTCTTATTCTAATGCACAGGGATGGTGCACATAGTATATATTACAAGGATGATGCCACAGTATATATTACAAGTAGTGTTGAGCAAACTTTTCAAATGTTCACCTTGGCAGGCTCACCAAACTTTAATAGGTTCTCGGCAAACAGGTTCTCTGCCTTATACAGTGGGATAAAAAAAGTATTTAGTCAGCCACCAATTGTGCAAGTTCTCCCACTTAATTTTCACCACAGGTATACCTCAACTATGAAAGACATAATGAGGAAAAAAAATCCATAAAATCACATTGTCTGATTTTTAAAGAATGTATTTGCAAATTATGGTGGAAAATAAGTATTTGATCATTAACAAAGTTAATCTCACTACTTTGTTATACACCCTTTGTTGGCAATGACAGAGGTCAAATGTTTTATGTACTTCACAAGGTTTTCACACACTTTTGCTGGTATTTTGGCCCATTCCTCCATGCAGATCTCCTCTAGAGCAGTGATGTTTTGGGGCTGTCACTGGGCAGCATGGACCTTCAACTCCCTCCAAAGGTTTTCTATGGGGTTGAGATCTGGAGACTGACCAGGCCACTCCAGGACCTTGAGATGCTTCTTGCAAAGCCACTCCTTCGTTGGTCGGTCAATGTGTTTGGGATCATTGTCATGCTGAAAGACCCAACCATGTTTCACCTTCAATGTCCTTGCTGATGGAAGGAGGTTTGCACTCAAAATCTCACAATACATGGCCACATTCATTCTTTCCTTTACATAGATCAGTCATCCTAGTCCCTTAGCAGAAAAACAGCCCCCAAAGCATGATGTTTACACCCCATGCTTCACAGTACATATGGTGTTCTTTGGATGCAACTCAGCATTCTTTCTCCTCTAAACATGACGAGATGAGTTTTTACGAAAAAGTTCTACTTTGACAATATGTCAATCAGGGGGCTGGCGACAGTCAGGAGGGGACCTCGGGCCAGTCCACCCTCTCTGAACTGCATGCAATGATGACTTCCATGTTGGGCAGGTTGGATTCTCTGGAGAGAAGGGGCATTCAGGGGCCCCCAGCTCCAGCAGCATTGCAGGCGCCAAAGCCTACACAGATGTCTGCCCCTGTTCCAGTAGGCAACCCAGGTAGGCGCTCTGGGCCACCAAGGGTGTCACCAGTCCATTTTGTCCCAGCAGCCCTGAGAAAGGACATACTGGAAGGGAAGGACATCAATTTGGCGGCCATGTTGCTATCTGCCTTCGACGTTGAGGACACTAGAATGGTAGCGTGCGCTGACTTATCTGTTGTCCTTAAGAGTAAGGACACCAGGCTGAAACGGAAGCTAAATATCCACGAGTTTGTGATTGCCTTCAGCAAATACAGGGAGGTGATATGCTCAGCCAGGCCGAAGCGCAGAGAGGAGCTCGACCTGTATTTGCTGAGGGTTACTGAATACGCATACAAATACGGTGGTACCCATTTCTACGATTATCATAGAAGTTTCCCAGCCATGGCAGCGGCGGCCTTCAGCCAAGATGGGTACCTCACGGACTGGAGCATCGAAGATTCACAGATGTTCTGCAGCCACTTCGCAAATCTCAAATTCCCTGCATGTGCCGCCTGTCAATCAATCACGCATACTACGGCGTGGTGTGTAGGGCTGGCTCAACAGGGCGAGCAGGGCGCCACCAGACCGTCCACTTCCACGGACAGTTTCAGCAGGTCCGCACCTTCCGTGGATAAGTTGGGCCGTCCAGTACACTATCTCGGAGGCTCACAAATTTGTAACAACTATAACATGTCTTCGTGCAACTTCAGCAATTGCAGGTTATTACACGTCTGCTTCTACTGCTTCAGGGCACATCCGGGCTCTGCATGTAGGCAGAAAGGGCCAGCATGACTAGGCGGGGTACGTACCCCAGTCCTGGCCGCTCTGCTCGCAGATCAACCGGAACCAGATTGGGTCCAGTGGTTGATCAATAGTGTTGACAGAGGCTTCCACGCCGGCATGGTCACACTGCCGCAGGCCACATTTGAATGTGACAATCTGCTGTCTGCCGTAAACGATCCCGCTGTTGTCACTGAATTAATAAATGCTGAGCTAATGAAAGGTTATATGATTGGCCCCTTGTTAGTTTCTCCATTCAGGTCTTGGAGGGTCAGTCTGGTAGGGGTGGTAACAGGCAAGTTCAATGGGAAAAAGAGACTGATATTTGACTTGTCGGCTCCTCATGGGTCACTTGTCCCCAGTATCAACTCTCTCATTCCGTCCGAGGAGTTTAGCATGCACTATTCTTCCATAGACCAGGCTATTCAGGTCATCTTGGCGCTCGGCCCAGGGACTTGGATGGCGAAGGCGGATATCACTGATGCCTTCAAGTTGCTGCCATTGCACAGGGACCAGTGGCAATGGTTTGGGCTCAAATGGCAGGGGGCATATTATTTTGCTTCCAAGTTGACTTTCGGATGCAAGAGCAGCCCGTTGCTGTTTGACCAACTGGCCCAGGCATTGCACTGGCCGCTTGTTAATGTCCATTATTTGGATGACTTTCTTCTGCTCAGTCGCCCGAGGGAAGAGCCGGACCAGTTGGTCAGATTGCTGAAACTGTTCACTGATATTGGGGTGCCAGTGTCTCCCAAGAAAACGGTCGGTCCAACTAAGTGTCTCACCTTTCTGGGAGTAATCCTAGATTCAGTCGCAATGCAAGTCAGCTTGCCCACTGACAAACTCAACCGTATCAGAGACACTATCCACAAGCACACGGTCTCCCAGGTTACTATCAAGGGCGAGTTGCAGAGCTTGCTGGGAATGCTGGCATTTGCTATGCGAGCAATTCCGCAGGGCAGAGCATTCGTATCCAGAATGTTGTCTTTGCTGCATGGTGTCCCTCATCAACACAGTAGGGTTTGGTTAGATTGCCAAGCCCTGGCTGACCTGAACATGTGGGATAGGTACATGGCACAATGGAATGGGACGGCTATGTTTGTCCCGCCAGCCTCCGAGTTGTCCCCCAAGATCTGCACCGACGCGTCATCTTCCACCGGTTATGGTGCAGTGTGGGGCGGCAGGTAGATGGCGGGCCAATGGTCCAAGCAGGTATTGGCTCTGGCAGGCTTCAGCAGCACTTCGGCACTTTTTGAGGTTTTCCCCATTGTAGCAGCTGCAGTGACATGGGGCGACAAGTGGTCAGGGCAGACGGTGGAGTTTCAGTGTGACAATCAGGCGACAGTTGCCATAGTCAACAAGGGCAGTTCCAGGCATGCTACTGTCATGTCATTCATGCGCAGGCTAGTCTGGGTGTCCTTACAACACAACTTCAATTTTGTAGCCAGACACATATCGGGGGTAGACAACACGGCCGCAGATGCTCTGTCCAGGGCTAATTTCCATCTCTTTTCACAGGTGGCTCCACAAGCAGACGCAGTAGGAACACAACCCCCTTGCCTGGCACAGTTAATCTTGGACTGAATTATTACACACAGGTGGCCTGGGAGTTAATGTCGGACGCCTTAGCCCCCAATACCAGAAAGGCCTATCATGCAGCACACGACACCTTTAGGTCATATCTGTCGCAACATAGCATCCCCTTTTCTTACGACACCACTATCATTCTATCTTTCATCGGTTTCTGCCACTCTTCTCTGCACCTGTCTCATAGCACTATTAAATCTTACCTTTCGGGCATTCAGCATTTCATTTCTTTATCCCACCCAGACAGGCTATCTATCCTATCATCTCAGGCTGTCAAGGCTGCGCTCAGAGGGGTGGTGGCTCGTAGCTCCACAGCGCCACCTCTCAGGAAACCGATCAGCGGCGAGCTGTTCCGAGCCATGTCTGACGCATTAGCCAATAACCCGTTTGGCTTCGAGCGCAGTCTGATAATCAAATCGGCCATTTATCTAGCCTTCTATGGCTTCCTCCGGCCGGGTGAATTTTCATGTATCAGGCGGGGAGCGACACATCCACAGAAGGCTCATTTAAGGTGGCAGGGTTCTTGGTTCGAAGTTTCACTGTCCGTCACAAAAACTTGCAAGTGGGGGGCGGTGGTTAAGTATTTTCCTTCAGGCAACAACTGGTGCCTGGTGGCGGTGTTGGCACAACTGGTTGAGTTCCTCCATGATAAGCCACCGGAGTCGCCACTGTTGCCTTTCGGTGGCTCTTACCACTTCTCTTTTCACATTGCATGTCCGCACACTGCTTGGCAATTTAGGACACAACCCCAGAGAGTTCTCGGGTCACTCATTCCGCATA
Source organism: Hyla sarda (assembly GCF_029499605.1). Taxonomy (NCBI): domain Eukaryota; kingdom Metazoa; phylum Chordata; class Amphibia; order Anura; family Hylidae; genus Hyla; species Hyla sarda. The sequence continues at coordinate 141,115,078 of NC_079191.1, read as the reverse complement.
GGAGCAGCATCGGCGGCCTCCAGGCACAAGGTGCCTGTACATGTCATCCAGAAGTTGGGGAGGTGGCGTTCTGATGCATATACCACTTATGTCCCAGATCCCTCAAGGGAAATGGCAGAGGCATTTCAATTTTTGGCATTATAAATAAATGATACTTAATTTACCCTAACTGGTGGTGTATTTTTGCCCTCTATAGGCGGACCCTCAACGCGGTTTTCAGGCACACCTCAACCGCTGTTCTATGTTATAAGTAGAGTTTTGTGTTAGGTCTTGGTAAATCTAGTTTCTTGCAGGTGGCCTTGGCAGGAGATAACAGGTAAGCCCATGCACGGTTCACAGTCCTGACCACAAGTGGGAAGCCTGTCAGGCTGAATTTGTGGGAGGGGCTTTGGCTATTTAACATCCATCGGCCCCTCCCTCTGGGCGTATGCTGGGTTGGCGAAACCCACCCTCCTCACCCTTTTCTTCATCACCATACATAAGGGAATGGCCTCTATAGGCGGACCCCCGACGCGGTTTTCAGGCACACCTCAACCGCTGTTCTATGTTATAAGTAGAGTTTTGTGTTAGGTCTTGGTAAATCTAGTTTCTTGCAGGTGGCCTTGGCAGGAGATAACATGTAAGCCCATGCACTGTTCAAAGTCCTTTCTCATTCTTACTTTTAGAGCATTGCTCGTGCAGCCTACATATTGAACATGACAGGACATGCATGATGGCAAGTATACTACTGATGCTGTATTGCAGTTAAAATAGTTCTTAATATTGTACACTTTATTCGTACCAAAATGATTCAAAAGAATCTCCCACTGCAATATTGGTGCATGTCAAACATCGTGCATGTCCGCATCTCTAATTACCCTTCTGTGATAGCCATGTGGGGCGTACTTTGCTAGTTCTGTCACTCACCAGCATGCTCGGCAATACCACTGATCCCAGCAATGGCCCCTTTCTTTACACCATGTTCACACCTTCCCCTACAATCTTTTTCAAAACTGGTCTACCTCCAATACAGGAATGTATTTTTCAATGATTTTTCTGATTGAATTGAACTGCATACTATATGCAGTGATGAAAGTAGGTTTGTGACAAAAAGCTTTACTTTGGTTTTATCTGACAATATGACATTCTCCCAATACTCTTCTTGATCATCCAAATGCTCTCTAGCAAACTTCAGACTGGCCTGGACATGTACTGGCTTAAGCAGGGGGACACGTCTGGCACTGCATGATTTGAGTCCCTGACAGCGTAGTGTGTTACTGATGGTAGCCTTTGTTACTTTGGTCCCATCTCTCTGCAGGTCATTCACTAGGCCCCCCCCCCCCCCCGTGTGGTTCTGGGATTTTTGCTCACCGTTCTTGTGATCATTTTTACACCATGGGGTGAGATCTTTCGTGGAGCCCCAGATCGAGGGGGATTATCATTAGTCTTATATGTGTTCCATTTTCTAATAATTGCTCCCACAGTTTATTTCTTTACACCAAGCTGCTTGCCTATTGCAGATTCAGTCTTCCCAGTCTGGTGCAGTTCTACAATTTTGCTCTCTGGTCTTGGCCATAGTGTAGTTTGGAGTGTGACTGTTTGAGCTTGTGGACAGGTGTCTTTTATACTGATAACAAGTTCAAACAGGTGCCATTAATACGGGAAACGAGTGGAGAACAGAGGAGACTCTTAAAGAAGAAGTTACAAGTCTGTGAGAGCCAGAAATCTTGCTTGTTTGTAGGTGACCAAGGGGGAGATTTTTCAAAACCTGTGCAAAGGAAAAGTTGCCCAGTTGCCCATAGCAACCAATCAGATCGCTTCTTTCAATTTGCAGAGGCCTTGTTAAAAATGAAAGAAGCCAGCTGATTGGTTGCTATGGGCAACTGGACAACTTTTCCTTTGCACAGGTTTTGATAAATCTCCCCCCAAATACTTATTTTACACCATAATTTGCAAATAAATTCTTTAAAGAGTTACTATCATGATCTAAACTTTCCCTAATCCCCCCCCCATCTGTCCCTGACTCTCACTGACACTATCCCTATGTTACTTTTCATTCAAAAACCCCTCTTTCTACCTGATTTATTGTTTTCTTGGCTGCTCATTCAGCCATCTTAGTGTGAGAGAAGAAGGGTGTGTGGCCCAGCATAGAGGCTGTGAACACAGCAGCCTGCAGCTCTGAATCTTCTCTCTGTTTACAACTGCATGTGCAAAGAGAAGAAAGATCAGAGCTTAGATAGTAAAATGAATGAGAGCATGCAGTAAGGCAGAGTCAGGAGTATGCCCTGCTGTGCTATGAGCACAGTGCTGGCTCCTGCCTGTCTGATTGACAGGCAGGGAGCAGTGCTGAGCTTGTCTGTGTCCCAGCTGCAGTCTGAGATTTAGGACTCCAGCATTAGTCTGAAATCCCTAAAAAATGTGTGCCGCCAGGACTGGTAGGGAGACCCCTAGTGGTCATTTTTTCAAAGTGGAAAATTAAATTAAAAGAAGCAACATGCTATGGGAAAGTTATTCTGCATACATTAATCTATAATATATATATATATATATATATATATATATATATATAAAAATTTATGGATTTTTTAATAGATTTTTTTTTTCTCATTATGTCTCTCATAGTTGAGGTATACCTATGATGAAAATGACAGTTCTCATCTTTTTGAGAGAACTTGCACAATTGGTGGCTGACTAAATACTTTTTTGTCCCAATGTACATATTCTCTATAGCCCAGTATAACACATGCAGTCACCCATAATAATAATAATCATTTTATTTATATAGCGCCTACAGATTCCGCAGCGCTTACAATTATGGGGTACAAACAAAGACAAGTATCAGACATAATATTACACAATAACTATTCAAACAAGAGGTGTGGGGATATGTTGAGGATATGTTGAGGCCAATTAATGAATGTTATAGGCCTGTCTGAAGAGATGTGTTTTCAGGCCAAGTTTGAAACTATGGATGTTGTTGTTGAGTCTGAGGGAATGAGGTATAGCATTCCAGTGAACCGGTGCAGCACCAGTGAAGTCTTGGAGACTCATGGTTGCCCATGGTAACTAACAGCTTGTGTAAAAACACACTGGATTTTTTAAAGCTTTTTTTAACCACTTAAGGATAAAGGGCGTCCCTGGTACTTAAGGACCCAGGGTGTACCTGTACGCCCATGGGAATGCCGGTCCCTGCTGCTCACCAGGCGGGAACCGGACTAGGATGCCTGCTGAAATCGTTCAGCAGGCACCCGGTGCAAACCTCTGGAGGGGGGTGGGTTTTCTGAGACCCCCCCCATGTCAGTCTCAGGACCCCCATGTCGATCAATTCAGACGGGCGATCTGCGGCGATTCCGGGTCATGCGTGTCTCCGGTGACCTGGAAAATAAGGGGGATAGGAGTGAGGTGGCAGGGGTGCCACCCCTCCTATCCCTGCTATTGGTCAGTCAGAAGTGACCTACCAATAGCAGATCAGGGGCGGGGGGGGGGTTAAAGTTCAGTTCCCCCGCTCTTCCCGCCCAATGTAGTCCCGGCAGAGCGGGGGGAACTGGCGGTGACCGGCGCCGGAGGTCACTTACCGGCGGCAGGCAGCAACGAAGTGCGTCTCTCTGGTGCGGCGATCCTACGGAATCCGGTGAGTTGTTGCCTAGCAACATCTGGAGGGCTACAGTTTGGAGACCACTATACAGTGGTCTCTAAACTGTAGCCCTCCAGTTGTTGCAAAAATACAACTTCCAGCATGCCTAGACAGCTGTTTTGGCATAGAGGGGTACAGTTTGGAGATCACTGTGCAGTGGTTTCTAAACTGTGGCCCTCTAGATCTTGCAAAACTACAACTCCCAGCATGCTTGAACAGCAAATGGCTGTCTTGGCATACTGTAATTTTTCATTTGCACAGCCCACACTGTTCCAAAGATCTGTCAAACGCCAGTGGGGTGTAAATGCTCACTGCACCCCTTATTCAATTATGCGAGGGGTGTAGTTTCCAAAATGGGGTCACATGTGGGGGAGGGGGGGGAGTCCACTGTTCTGGTACCACGGGGGGCTTTGTAAATGCACACGACCCTCGACTTCCATTCCAAACAAATTCTCTCTCCAAAAGCTCAATGGCGCTCCTTCTCTTCTGAGCATTGTAGTGCGCCAGCAGCAGAGCACTTGACGGCCACACATGAGGTATTTCCATACAAATGTGGTTACAAATTCTGGGGGCATTTTCCTCTATTACCCCTTGTAAAAATGTAAAATATGGGGAAAAAAATGCATTTTAGTGAAAAAAATATATTTTTCATTCACACATCGGACTTTAACGAAAAGTCGTCAAACACCTAAGGTGTGTTAAGGCTCACTGTACCCCCCTTGTTACATTCCTTGAGGGGTGTAGTTTCCAAAATAGTATGCCATGTTGGGTGTTTTTTTGCTGTTATAGCACCTTAGGGGCTTCCTAAATGCGACACGCCCCCCAAAAACCATTTTAGCATAATTCTCTCTCCAAAAGCCAAATGTGACTCCTTCTTTTCTGAGCATTGTAGTGCGCCAGCAGAGCACATGATGTCCACACATGGGGTATTTCCATACTCAGAAGAAATGGGGGGGGGGGGGATTTTCTCCAATTACGTCTTGTAAAAATGGTAAATTTGGGGGAAAAAACAGCATTTTTGTGAAAAAAAAATACAGAAAAGTCGTCAAACACCTGTGGGTGTTGAGCCTCACTGTACCCCTTTTTACGTGCCTTGAGGGGTGAAGTTTCCAAAATAGTATACCATGTGATTTTTTTTTTTTTTTTTGCTGCTATGCCTAAATATGCAAGCAATGGATATAGTAGGACAGTCCAGCTCACCTCACCCTGGAACTCCGCAAGGAACCACACTCAGCTAGGTGCCCAAACTTTAAATGGGCACTGTCATGAAAATTTATTTTTGATATGTTGTAGTACTTAAGTACTACAACATATCTCTAATATACTGTTATAAAAAAAAATGCTTTTAAAACATTTTAAAAGCAATTTGAAATTCGGCCACTAGGGGTCGCCCTCCTAGTGGTCGAATGCAGTGCGGAGTGACGTCACTGCAAAATTCCGACTGATTCCGGCAGGGCATCAGTCGTAATTTTGCGCAGGCGCAGGAACATCCAGGGCTGCGCATCGGCTCCCCGCACTCACAGACGGCCCTGCTGCAAGGTACGGGGGTGGGGTGGTACTCACCGTGCGGCAGGAAGAGGCTCTTTCACACCTGTCCCTCCCGCATCGGCTCCCGGCTAACTCCTTCCCCATGAAGCTCCTGTCCTGGGTGCCTCCAGTTGTTTTACCACTACAACTCCCAGCATGCCCTGACAGCCAATAGATGTCAGGGCATGCTGGGATTTGTAGTGGTGAAACAGCTGGAGGCACCCTGTTAGGAGAACTAAGGGCGGAAGTGTCGGCCCCAGCAGGCATCAGTGACGTGGTGCCTGCTGGGGAAGTCTGCCTGGTAGTGAGCACACTACCAGGCAGACTAAATGCCATTTTTAAAATAGTAAAAAAAATAAAAATAAAGGCAGGGAGGGTGTTAGGGATAGAAGGGCAATAGGCAGGGTCAGAGAAAAAAAAAACATGATGGTGGGAGCTACCCTTTAAGCAAAGGAAGAAATGATCCAGCGAAGTAAATTAATCCAACTTTATTCACGGCACAAGTAAGACCAGTACAACAACCCAGGCATATCAGACGTGTTTCAGGCGCATGTGCACCCTTCGTCAGTGATGTCGTCACCTAACTCAGGTGTCCCGTTAAGTAGTGCTCCTAATGGAAGGGAAATTAACCCCTTCCTAGTATTTTGGTGATTATCACAATAACCGGACTCCTGAGGAGGGGAAAAGCCACTAATACCATACACATTGTAAGTAAAAGTAAAAACTAAAATAATGATACAAAAGCGAAATTGCAACACATAGCTAAATGAATAAATACATAGATGGAAGACTAATATGAATATGCATGATTTTTTACAAACCTATGGGTTTTACCTAGAGTGAGGTAGCTCTGCGGGTGTAATAATGAAACAGCAGTTCACGTTTGAGATTCATGCCATTCGGGGAACAAGTTCCCAACGTGAACTGCCAAAATGCTTCTCTTTCTAATAAATTCCTCCGCATGCAACCTCCTCTTGGTCCCAAAGTGACACGCTCAATCGTGCGTGCCACTTTGGGACCAAGATCTGAGAAAAGTGATCTATGGGTAACTCAGCAACCTTTTCTCTGGACAGGTTTTGATAAATCTCCCCCATTGTGTATGTGAATCAATATAAAATGTATTTGGGATGTTTATTTTCCTTACAAGCAGAGAGCTTCAAAATGAGAAAAATGCTACATTTTTGAATTTTTCATGAAATTTTTCACGAAGAAATTATGCAAGTATAGATGAAAATTTACCACTAACATAAAGTCGAATGTGTCACGAAAAAACTATCTCTGAATCAGATTCATAAGTATAAGCATCCCAGAGTTATTGATTCTTAAAGGGGTTATCCATGAAAAAACTTTGTTTATATATCATCTGTCTCCAGAAAGTTAAACCGATTTATAAATTACTTTCAGTACTTATGAGCTGATGAAGTTGAGCTGTTCTTTTCTGTCTAAGTGCTCTCTGATGACACGTGTCTCGGGAACCGCCCAGTTTAGAAGAAAATCCCCATAGCAAACCTCTTCTACTCAGTGCAGTTCCCGAGACAAGCAGAGATGTCAGCAGAGAGCACTGTTGCCAGACAGAAAACAACAACTCAACTTCAGCAACTGATAATTATTGGAAGGAATAAGATTTTTTAATAGAAGTAATTTGCAAATCTGTTTAACTTTCTGGAGCCAGTTGATATAAAAAAAAGTTTTTTCCTGGAATGCCCCTTTAACCTGTTGGGGACGAAGGGCGTATGCATACGCCCTTGCGTCCTGGTACTTAAGGACGAAGGGCGTATCCATACGCCCGTGGGAATTTCGGCCCCCGCCGCGCGCCGGGCGGGGACTGGGCCGGGGTGACTGCTGATATCTATCAGCAGGCACCCCGTGCAAATGCCCAGGGGGGTCATTAGACCCCCCCATGTCGGTGATCGGCGCAAATCGCAAGTGAATTCACACTTGCGATTTGCGCCGATTCCGGGTCATTGCGGGTCTATGGTGACCCAGTGACCCGGAATAGAAGGGGGATCGCGGGTGTCTAAGACACCCACGATCCCCCTAAAGCGATAGGAGTGAGGTGGCAGAGGTGCCACCCCTCCTATCCCTGCTATTGGTGGTCTAGACGTGACCACCAATAGCAGATCTGGGGCGGAGGGGTTTACTTTCGTTTTCCCCGTCCTGCCCTCCCACAATAGGCGGGGCAGAACGGGGAAAATGAAGAGGAGCGGCGCCGGAGTCCACTTACCCCTCCAGAGGCAGCGGAGCGACGGGGATCGGCGGCGGCGACGGAGATCTGCGGCGGCGTGCGGCAGAAGAGGACGGCTCCCGGATGCGACGGAAGCCGGTGAGTAGTTGCATAGCAACATCTAGAGGGCTACAGTCTGAGACCACCATAGTGGTCTCTAGACTGTAGCCCTCCAGATGTTGCAAAACTACAACTCCCAGCATGCCCAGACAGCTGTTTGCTGTGTGGGCATGCTGGAATTTGTAGTTTTGCAACAGCTGGAGGTCTGCAGTTTAGAGACCACTGCACAGTGATCTCTATACAGCCCTCTTGATCTTGCAAAACTACAACTCCTAGCATGCCCACATAGCTGTTTGCTGTCTGGGCATGCTGGGAGTTGTAGTTTTGCAACATCTGGAGGTCCACAGTTTGGAGATCACTGTTCAGTGGTCTCTAAATTGTAGCACTCCAGATGTTGCAAAACTACAAATTCCAGCATGCCCACACAGAAAACAGCTGTCTCGGCATGCTGGGAGTTGTAGTTGCGTACCTCCAGCTGTTGCATAACTACATCTCCCAGCATGCCCTTCTGTGATCAGACATGCTGGGAATTGTAGTTTTGCAACAGCTGGAGGCACACTGGTTGGAAAATACTGAGTTAGGTAACAGAACCCAACTCAGTATTTTCCAACCAGTGTGCCTCCAGCTGTTTCAAAACTACAACTCCCAGCATGTACTGACAGACCGTGCATGCTGGGAGTTGTAGTTTTGCAACAGCTGGAGGCTCACTGGTTGGAAAATACTGAGTTAGGTAACAGAACCTAACTGAAGGTTTTCCAACCAGTGTGCCTCCAGCTGTTGCAAAACTACAACTCCCAGCATGTACTGACAGACCGTGCATGCTGGGAGTTGTAGTTTTGAAACAGCTGCCCCCCCCCCACCCCCCCCATGTGAACGTACAGGGTACATTCACACGGGCGGGTTTACAGCAAGTTTCCTGCTTCAAGTATGAGCTGCGGCAAATTTTTTGCCGTAGCGCAAATTCCTAGCGGGAAACTCACCGTAACCCGCCAGTGTGAATGTACCCTAAAAACACTACACTACACTAACACCTAATAAAGAGTAAAACACAACATATACACCCCCTTACACTGTTCCCCCCCCCCAATAAAAAGGAAAAACGTATTGTACAGCAGTGTTTCCAAAACGGAGCCTCCAGCTGTTGCAAAACAACAACTTCCAGCATTTCCGGACAGCCACTGACTGTCCAGGCATGCTGGGAGTTTAGCAACAGCTGGAGGCACCCTGTTTGGGAATCACTGGCGTAGAATACCCCTATGTCCACCCCTATGCAATCCCTAATTTAGTCCTCAAATGCGCATGGCGCTCTCTCACTTTGGAGCCCTGTCGTATTTCAAGGAAACAGTTTAGGGACACATATGGGGTATCGCTGTACTCGGGAGAAATTGCACTACAAATTTTGGGGAGCTTTTTCTCCTTTTACCCCTTATGAAAAGGAAAAGTTGGGGTCTACACCAGCCTGTTAGTGGAAAAAAAAATTTTTTTTTACACTAACATGCTGGTGTTGTCCTTTACTTTTTATTTTCACAAGAGGTAAAAGGAAAAAAAGACCCCCAAAATTTGTAACGCAATTTCTCCTGAGTACGGAAATACCCCATATGTGGGCGTAAAATGCTCTGCGGGCGCACAACAAGGCTCAGGAGTGAGAGCACACCGGGTACATTTAATGCCTAAATTGGTGATTTGCACAGGGGTGGCTGATTTTACAGCGGTTCTGACATAAATGCAAAAAAATAAATACTCACATGTGACCCCATTTTGGAAACTACACCCCTCGTGTAATGTAATAAGGGGTACAGTGAGCATTTACGCCCCACAGGGGTCTGAAAGATTTTTGGAACAGTGGTACGTGAAAATGAAAAATTTAATTTTTTTGTTTGCACAGCCCACTGTTCCAAAGATCTGTCAAACGCCAGTGGGGTGTAAATGCTCACTGTACCCCTTATTACATTCCGTGAGGGGTGTAGTTTCCAAAATGGGGTCACATGTTGGGGGGTCCACTGTTCTGGCACCATGGGGGGCTTTGTAAATGCACATGGCCCCCGACTTCCATTCCAAACAAATTATCTCTCTAAAAGCTCAATGGCGCTCCTTCTCTTCTGAGCGTTGTAGTTCGCTCGCAGTGCACTTGACGTCCAAACATGGGGTATTTCCATACTCAGAAGAAATGGGGTTACAAATTTGGGGGGGCATTTTCTCCTATTACCCTTTGTAAAAAAGTAAAATTTGGGGAAAAAACAGCATTTTAGTGGAAAAATATTTTTTTTTCATTTACACATCCGACTTTAACAAAAAGTTGTCAAACACTTGTGGGGTGTTAAGGCTCACCGTACCCCTTGTTACGTTCCATGAGGGGTGTCGTTTCCATAATAGTGTGCAATGTGGGGTTTTTTGCTGTTCTGGCACCATAGGGGCTTCCTAAATGGGACATGCCCCCCAAAAACCATTTCAGAAAAACTCACTCTCCTAAATCCCATTGTTGCTCCTTCGCTTCTGAGCCCTCTAGTGCACCCGCCGAACACTTGACATACACATATGAGGTATTTTCTTACTCGAGAGAAATTGGGTTACACATTTTGAGAGGATTTTTTTCCTTTTACCCCTTGTAAAAATTCAAAAATTGGGTCTACAAAAACATGCCAGTGTAAAAAATGAAGATTTTGAATTTTCTCCTTCACTTTTCTGCTATTCCTGTGAAACACCTAAAGGGTTAAAACGCTGACTGAATGTCATTTTGAATACTTTGAGGGGTGCAGTTTCTATAATGGGGTCATTTATCAGGTATTTCTAACCAGAAGACCCTTCAAATCCACTTCAAACCTGAACTGGTCCCTTAAAAATTTCGATTTTGAAAATTTTGCGAAAAATTGGAAAATTGTTGCTGAACTTTGAAGCCCCCTGATGTCGTCCAAAAGTAAAAACTCGTCAATTTTATGATGCAAACATAAAGTAGACATATTGTATATGTGAATCAATATATAATTTATTTGGAATATCCATATTCCTTATAAGCAGAGAGCTTCAAAGTTAGAAAAATGCAAAATTTTCTAATTTTTCATGAAATTTTTGAATTTTTCACCAAGAAAGGATGCAAGTATCGCCGAAAATTTACCACTAACATAAAGTAGAATATGTCACGAAAAAACAATCTCAGAATCAAATTTATAAGTAAAAGCATTCCAGAGTTATTAATGCTTAAAGTGACAGTGGTCAGATTTGCAAAAAATGCTCCCGTCCTTAGGGTCATAATGGGCTCCGTCCCCAAGGGGTTAAAAGGGTATTCTGGTGGGAAATTTTTTTTTTTTTTAAATCAACTGGTACCAGAAAGTTAAACAGATTTGTAAATTACTTGAATTAAAAAATCTTAATCCTTCCAGTACTTATTAGCTGCTGAATACTACAGAGGAAATTATTTTCTTTTCGGAACACAAAGCTTTCTGCTGAATCACGAGCACAATGCTCTCTGCTGACATCTCTGTCTATTTTAAGAAGTGTCCAGAGTAGGAGAAAATCCCCATAGCAAACATATGCTTCTCTGGAGAGTTCCTAAAATGGACAGAGATGTCAGCAGAGAGCACTGTGCTTGTGATGTCAGCAGAGAGCACTGTGTTCCAAAAAGAAAAGAATTTCCTCTGTAGTATTCACCGGAAGACACCTTTTAAAGAGGTATTCCAGGAAAAAAAATTTTTTATATCAACTGGCTCTAGAAAGTCAAAGTGACAGTGGTCAGATGTGCAAAAAACGCCCTGGTCCTTAAGGTCATAAAGGGCTGTGTCCTTAAGGGGTTAAACTAAATAAAGCTGCATAAAGTCAGGGCTTGTGCAAAGATTCTTGCCGTCCTAGGCAAAATCTACTTTTGCCCCCCTATTGACCCTGCCCATTGGCTTCACCCTTTGACACGCCCCACCTTACTATTAGGGTGACACACTGTAACAAACCCCCTCATTATATAATCTCCTCACTACTGGGGTGACACACTGTAACGAACCCCCTCATTATGTAATCTCCTCACTACTGGGGTGACACACTGTAACAAACCTCCTCCTTATGTAATCTCCTTACAGAGAGGAGCTGCGCTGCACTCTTGCAGTCTGAAGAATACTACTTATTATGGTACTGGGGTGAGGGTGGGGGATTAAGGGAGCTGGGAACTGTATTTGGTGCGTGCGCTGTCGGGATGCTGGTCATACCTTGACCTGGCTATGAACAGGTGGTTCGGATCCTGGCTCGGTAAGTTTCTTGCAGCCGGCAGAGCAACCCCCCCCCCTTCCCTCAAAAGTGCGTCCTGGGCGGCAGAGCCGTGCTTGCATAAAGTATCCCTTTTTGCTGGCAGATGCCTGCCGATGTTAAAATGCAAATATACAGAGGTATTGGAAGATGCAATGGCTTTTTCCAAGTATTCCAAAAATTCTCCCCTTTTGGGTGTAGCAACAGGATTGATTTTCCAAAATAGTGAATATGGAATAGCTTTTGTATGAATGTGAGAGGTTCTTAAAAAATTTTGAAAACATTTTTTGAGCTGATGATACCAAGGAGCTTATGACTGTTATGTTTAACACGTTCTGGCTCTACCTCCACTATGCTCATCTTTGCTGACAATAGCACTGCTCTCCTGCTCTATACTCGCCACCTACTTATCACCCAGTTCCCATGTTCTGTCCTAAACGACATTATCAAACTCCTCCTCATCATCCCAGCCCCTTTCTCAGAATGTACTTCTGATGTCTGAGCATGGGCTCAGCATATCCCCCATGACTTACAGTATTCCCACCACACCTACCACCATCAGTCCCACTAGTGCTATGCTCAGACACAGCTTCCACCTCCATCAGAGGATATGACACAGGTCCTTCCTATGCCAGCCATTCTTTAAGAGACTTATTTTTAATTGTAAAACATTTTGCCCTCACCAGGTAGTAAGTTGCAAAGAATCTGTCAATCAAATTTTACTCTCAACGCTTTTAAATGTGTATTTATGTTTAACCCAAGTAGAAATATTATATGCTTGATTACATTTAGAAAATGAACATAACTTGTCCTTAGATGGCTAATCCGCTTTCACTCTCAATGCTTTTAAAAGCATATTTATATTAAACTCAGGTTGAAATACTTCTGCCCAGACTTATCAAACTGTGTGAGAGAAAAAGTGAAATGATTTTCCCACAACAACCAATCACAGCTCAGCTTTCATTTTACCAGAGCTCATTAACTGAGCTTTGATTGGTTGCTGTGGGAAAATCACTCAACTTTTTCTCTCAGTTTCATAAATGTAGGCCTATATGTTTGAATAAGCGCAGAAAATACATGTATCTTGGCCTTAGATGGCTATTTCATGTTCCTTCTAAACATTTTTGAATGTGTGTTTTTGTTAAAGGGGTATTCTAGGAAAAAAATTTTTTTTTATATATCAACTGGCTCCAGAAAGGTAAACAGATTTGTAAATTACTTCTATTAAAAAATATTAATCCTTTCAATAATTATCAGCTGCTGAAGTTGAGTTGTTGTTTTCTGTCTTGCCACAGTGCTCTCTGCTGACATTTCTGCTTGTCTCGGAAACTGCACAGAGTAGAAGAGGTTTGCTTCTAAACTGACAGGAGACACTTAGACAGAAAAGAACAACTCAAATTCATCAGCTCATAAGTACTGAAAGGATTAAGATTTTTTAATAGTAAAAAAGTTAAAGTAAAAGTAATTTACAAATCTGTTTAACTTTCTGGAGCCAGTTGATATATATAAAAAAAAGTTTCCTGGATAACCCCTTTAAACCCAATAAGAAATACTACATATTTGATTAAACACAGAAAATACACGCAACTTGGCCTTAGATGGCTTTTTTGTGTTCACTCTGAACCCTTTCAAATGCATATTTATCATAAACCCAGGTAACAATACTATATGTTGGATTTAACCTAGAAAATACACGTATCTTGGCCTAAAATGTGTATTCCACTTTCACAATGCTTATAAATGCATGTTTATGTTAAAATACAGTTCAGCCCACTGCTGAGCTTTCTGGGTATAGTAATGTGATAGTTTGTTTGGACTTGTTCTTCAGGCAGACTGTGATATTTGTAGAGCACGAACTGGACACATTAATGTGGGTGACAGGAGAACACTGTCTGTGGTCAGCCCACCGCTCAATGCTTTACTTAGCTTGCTTTAAGCTTTTCCTCTCCAAGATGGCAGCAGCAATACATAGGGTTTTATCAGCCTCATAAACTCACCCTTATACTGTCTCTGATTGGTCTGGGAGCTGTATGTCACATACATGCAAGCAATCATTGAATAACCAGAGGTCATGTGATCTGGCTGCTAGCTTTAAGGTATGCTGGGCTACGCTGACATCATCTCAATGTTCCCAGTACTTTCTCCATTCCTTTCGGTGACAAAACACCATGTGTTCCTCATCCCTGAGTATTACCGCTGTTGTGCGAGCTGGACCTGGAAAAATTCAAAAGTTATGCGAGCCACTGTCACCCCAAAGTTCTGAGTGAGACTGGGTTTTCCAGGTTTGGCTCACTTATCTCTTATAACAAGGATAATGCATACCTTGATGTCACAGTACAAGCATAATACAAAAATCATGCCACAGCAATGTTGTTATTACACAGAATGATGTCATAGAAATTGGTTTGAATATTAACTATACTAATGGTTGTATTGTAGTAAGATAATGCAAAGGTTTTAATAGCTATAGAATACAGTAACCAATTTCTAACAGCAAAACAATTATCAAATATTTCTAAAATACATCCCATCTTGATTCACAGGAACAAACTGATACAGTGAAAACAACAGTAAATATTCATATATGTACAGTACAGACCAAAAGTTTGGACACACCTTCTCATTCAGAGTTTTCTTTATTTTCATGACTATGAAAATTGTAGATTCACACTGAAGGCATCAAAACTATGAATTAAGACATGTGGAATTATATACATAACGAAAAAGTGTGAAACATCTGAAAATATGTCATATTCTAGGTTCTAGCCACCTTTTGCTTTGATTACTGCTTTGCACACTCTTGGCATTCTCTTCATGAGCTTCAAGAGGTAGTCACCTGAAATGGTCTTCCAACAGTCTTGAAGGAGTTCCCAGAGATGCTTAGCACTTGTTGGTCCTTTTTGCCTTCACTCTGTGGTCCAGCTCACCCCCAAACCATCTCGATTGGGTTCAGGTCTGGTGACTGTGGAGGCCAGGTAATCTGGCACAGCACCCCATCACTCTCTTTCTTGGTCAAATAATCCTTACACAGCCTGGAGGTGTGTTTGGGGTCATTATCCTGTTGAAAACTAAATAATGGTCCAACTAAACGCAAACCGGATGGAATAGCATGCCGCTGCAAGATGCTGTAGTAGACATGCTGGTTAAGTATGCATTCAATTTTGAATAAATCCTCAACAGTGTCACCAGCAAAGCACCATCTCATCTCCTCCTCCACACCAGCACACCTGTGAAGTGAAAACCATTTCAGGTGACTACCTCTTGAAGCTCAACTAGAGAATGCCAAAAGTGTGCAAAGCAGTAATCAAAGCAAAAGGTGGCTACTTTGAAGAACCTAGAATATGACATATTTTCAGTTGTTTCACACTTTTTTGTTATGTCTATAATTCCACATGTGTTCATTCATAGTTTTGATGCCTTCAGTGTGAATCTACAATTTTCATAGTCATGAAAATAAAGAAAACTCTGAATGAAAAGGTGTGTCCAAACTTTCGGTCTGTACTGTATATATCTTAGTGCAGTGATAACCCAACTAATATTATAAGTTTATTTTAAATGCTGAATGATGACACTAATGCTGTCAAGCCCCCTCCCATAGACTTGCATTGAGGGGGCGTGGCTGTGACATCATGAGCCTCCAGCGCAGCACCCGAAGCTCTTAACAAACGACGGGTGCAGCAGGGAGAATGCAGGGGTTCCCAGGGCGGGACCCCCACAATAAGACATCTTATCCTCTATCCTTTGGATAGGGGATAAGATGTCTAGGGGCGGAGTACCCCTTTAACATAATAATCTAATATACAATAACATAATCTAATATACAAAATAATAGAGTGCACAATAATGGAAATTACATATATCATGTTGAATTTATCAGTTCCAGGACCTCTCTCCAGTACCTACATTGCCTTAAACACTGTCAGATTACATGGATTGAATCTGCTTGTTTGTTTTGACATCTAGTGGAATGATTGAATCCATATTGCAGCCAATCTTATGTAAACACATAGGTGTCTGATTGATGTTATCAGTAAAGGTGAAATAGAAAACATTCCTCACTACAAGATCAGATCCTTTTGGAACCATCTGTAAAATGTCTAACTGTTGAGCTTTAAATCATACAAAAGATTGGATAAGTGCATTATAAGCTGATGAACTTCTGACAGAGTTTCTCCTCCCATGGTGTTAACTCCTTAACAACGCAGGACGTATATTTACGTCCTTAGCTGGCTCCCGCGATATGACCTCGCATCATATCGGGTCGGTCCCGGCGGCCATCAACGGCCGGGACCCGCGGCTAATACAGGACATCACTGATTGTGGTGATGCCCTGTATTAACCCTTCAGACACGACGATCAAAGTTGACCACCGCATCTGAAGTGAAACTGAAGTGAAACAGCTCAGTCGGGCTGTTCGGGACTGCGGTGAAATCGCGGCGTCCCAAACAGCTTACAGGACACTGGGAGGATCCCTACCTGCCTCCTCGGTGTCCGATCAGCGAATGACTGCTCCGTGCCTGAGATCCAGGCAGGAGCAGTCAAGCGCCGATAACACTGATCAATGGCATGTTAATACACGCCAGTGATCAGTGTAAAAGATCAGTGTGTGCAGTGTTATAGGTCCCTATGAGGGGCTATAACACTGCAAACATTTTTTTTTTAAAAAGTCTTAATAAATGTGATTTAACCCCTTCCCTAATAAAAGTTTGAATCACCTCTTCCCATAAAAAAAAACCGTGTAAATAAAAATAAACATATGTGGTATCGCCGCGTGCGTAAATGTCCGAACTATAAAAATATATCGTTAATTAAACCTCACGGTCAATGGCGTACGTGCAAAAAAAATTCCAAAGTCCAAAATAGTGTTTTTTTGGTCACTTTTTATACCATAAAAAATGAATAAAAAGAGATCAAAAAGTCCGATCAAAACAAAAATGTTACCGATAAAAACTTTATGGCGCAAAAAATGAGAAATGAGCCCTCATACCTCCCCGTACGGGTAAAAATAAAAAAGTTATAGGGGTCAGAAGAGGACATATTTAAACGTATACATTTTCCTGCATGTAGTTATGATTTTTTCCAGAAGTACGACAAAGTCAAACCTATATAAGTAGGGTATCATTTTAATCGTATGGACCTACAGAATAAAGATAAGGTGTCATTGTTATTGAAAAAGGCACTGCGTAGAAACGGAAGCCCCCAAAAGTTACAAAATGGCGTTTTTTCTTCAATTTTGTCACACAATGATTTTGTTTTCCGTTTTGCTGTGGATTTTTGGGTAAAATTACTAATGGCACTGCAAAGTAGAATTAGTGGCGCAGAAAATAAGCCATAATATGGATCTTTAGGTGGAAAATTGAAAGGGTTATGATTTTAAAAGGTAAGGAGGAAAAAACGAATAAAATCAGCCAAACTCACCTCCTTCAGTGAGTTCAGATGACTATCTCTGAACAGATGATGATGGTGGAGAGAAAGGTTGGGCGTTCCTGACCCTATTGTTGTGGGAGAGATAAGCCAATGCCAGAGCTGTCCGGCTGCAGCTTACCCCTCCTCTCCCCAAATGAATGAATATTCTGCTGAAAGTTATTAAAATGTATGACCACCTGCAAAGATAACAGCAGGAGGAGGGTATAGACCATCTCAGATAGTAGTCAGGGGAGAAAGAACAAAGAAGGAGAGGTCCACAGCAAAGACAGTATAATGTAACCAGCAAGTTTCCTTTAAACAACGAACCAGGTCTTCTCACGCAGCATCCATGTTTGACTTCATGTATGCCGTTTGATTAAATGAACACAAACCCCTGATCCATATTCTATCAGGCATGATTGTTATTTTCTATGGTGTCCACAACCTTTTGCTCTTGTGGTGTCTTTTACCTGTCTGTTATAATATGCCAGATCATTCATACACCACTAAAGCAAATTCAATATTTGAAAACTACTAGTGTAAGTTTGGTTGACCATCTGTTCCTTATGCTTTAAATATGGAAAAAAGAATTGTACTGAATACATACTCTGTTTTACAGAGATACACTAACCTTAAATCATTATACAGAGGATTTTTTCAGTGCTTTCATCATATAAAAATCCAGGTTTAACAAGACCACATATTGACATTTAATTACTGTGGCTTCTTGTAGCTCACTTGTATCAGAAGGAGTTGGGACAATAGGGCCTTTATTGCCAAAGAGTTTACTGTTGTGAGCTCTTATATGAACAAATTGCCTATCTCAATAGCACTGAGACTGAGTTTAAGTGCTAGTGTGCAGATGACTTGTAGATCTAGAAGAGCAGTTGACCTTAGGGCATCGGGTACTGCTTGAACCAGACAAGAGAACATTTCTCTCAACTGATGAAAGACAATACTCCATTAGGCCACATATAGAGTGTGTGAAGAAGTGGTGTAGTGGAGCCAGGGCACATCACTGGCACATTGAATGGCAATCCGAGTGTGTCAGGGTGCTCCAGAAAGAGGTATGGGCTCTGAATTGTTTTTTTTTTTTTACCTGTGGCCCCTGATAAGTCTGCAAAGGGCAGTGGATGCCAACAAGCCAGTGCCCCTGGCATTCTTTTGAATCACATGAATGTGATGCTGCTATGTATTTGTTAGCATTGTGGTTCTCTGACAACCTGTGTGCCATGGCCATTTCTAGAGACTAGAAGATGGTGGCGAGGCATATGGGAGGTCACATGACTTTACCAGTAGAATCTTGAGTTTCGTAGTCACAAAATGCAAAGGATGTGCCTATCCATTATTTTAGTTTGATTTTGAGGTACAAAGTAGTCAAGAATGTGGCTCCCCCAGAGACTGTTTTCTGTCAGTAACAGATTCAGAAGAACCAATTATAGTAACACATCAGTCATATTTTTCATCAGTTGAACTGTTTTGGGTATAGAAGATTAGACAATTAAGGTTAATTACACAGTAATTATTCCGTATTACTCCTAGAATAACCAATACTTTTGGTTATTAGAGATCAGTTACTTAAGATAAGTAACAATTATAAATAATCACTTATTTTTTCTCTATATGTGCCTAGAAGATTCAACAATTTAAAAGGGGTACTCCAGTGGAATGTTTTTTTTTTTTTAATCAATTGTTGCCACAATGTTAAAAATAATTGTAAATTACTTCTATTAAACAATCTTAATCCTTTCAGTACTTATCAGCTGCTGTATGCTCCAGAGGAAGTTCTTTTCTTTTTTAATTTGTTTTCTGTCTGACCACAGTGCTCTCTGCTGACACATCTGTCCATGTCAGGAACTGTGCAGAGCAGGATAGGTTTTCTATGGGAATTTGCTCCTACTCTGGACAGTTCCTGATATGGACAGAGGTGTCAGCAGAGAGCACTGTGGTCAGAATGAAAAAAAATACAACTTCCTCTGCAGCACATAGCAGCTAATAAGTACTAGATTAAGATTTTTTTATAGTAATTTACAAATCTGTTTAACTTTCCGGCACCAGTTGATGTAAAAATAAATATTTTCACCGGGGTACCAATTTAAGTACACGCAAGTCATTATTTTCCTTGAATTGCAAATTAAACAAATTACATTTTAAATTAATAAAATGAATATGGAAATCTTAAATCTGAAAAAGTTAATGCTGGCTATGATAGAAAGCGTATGGTACTGTTGTAGTGTGTATGCACAGAAGCTTAAAGGGGTACTCCGACCCTAGACATCTTATCCCCTACCTAAAAGATGGGAGATAAGATGACTGATCACGGGGGGGGGGGGGGGGTCCCACCGCTGGGAACCCCGCGATCTCTCCTGCCGTACCCTGTGTCATCTGCTGCACGGAGCGAACTTCGCTCTGTGACTGATGAGGGGCAAAACAGGGGTTGGAGTATTGTGATGTCACAGCCCGCCCCCTCATCATATACCCTATCTTTTGGATAGGGGATAAGATGTCTAGGGGCGGAGTACCCCTTTAAGAACTGGACCATAGAGCAGAGGAAGAAAGTGGCCTGGCCTGAAAATGTATATTTACATTCATATTTACATATAAAAATATGCTGGAACATTTATCATCGTTGCATTGGTAAGCGAGTTCTGTAGGCATTTTTAAAAACATTTTTTGCTTTAGTTTAGCTTATGTATTACACATTTATTATACCGTCACAGAGGGTGATAAATTTGTCTCACATAAGCAAAAACCAATAACTTACTTTTGAATACCATTTTTTTCATACATAAGCAAAAACCAATAAATGACTTCAGAACACCACTCTGTAGCTTTGAAAAAAATGTGCGATATATATATACGGTATATATGTATGTTTATTTAATTTTTTTACCACTTTCCTAAGCCCCCCCCCGCAAGGGTATGTTCACTCTGCAGAATCTCCGCTTGCTGAATTTAGCGAGTGGAGATTCTGTCTGGCGCCGCCACAGCTAATACTATTTTCGGCAGTAGGACCTCGCGGCACTGTACCGTCACCATTGAGGGCTATGCAGTGCTCGCGGACTTCTGCACAAAGAATGAACATGTTCTTTCTTTGCACGGAACAATTTCAGCGGCGGAATTGTCTGCTGCTGAAATTCTGCAGTGTGAACAGGTTTTGCAGGTGACTCATTCACACTGATGGTAATGTTCACTGCGCGGAATTCCACTCACGGAATTCTGCAGTGTGAACATACCCTAAATGTACTAACTCATTTCTTGTTTGTTTTTAAATTTTTACTTCTCATTACAGATCTGTGTGTCCTGTGGATTACTATAGATTCGGAGGAGTACGGTGACCAGTGTTTATTTTTGGTTTAATGTTAATAAAATGGTTAACGAGGGCTTGTGGGGATTGTTTTTTGGAATACATTTTTTTTTTTTAATGTGTTGTGTTTTTTTTTTATTTACTTGACAGGCTTAGTAGTGGAAGCCATCTTATAGACAGAGTCCATTACTAAGCCGGGCTTAGCATTAGCTACAAAAACAAAAGCGCTAGCCCCCAATTATTACCCCAGTACCCACCGCCACAGGGGTGCCGGGAAGAGCTGGTACCAACAGGCCCGGAGCATCCAAAATGGCACTCCTGGGCCTGGGGCGGTAACAGGCTGATGTTATTTAGGCTGGGGAGGGCCCTCTAATCAATGCTGGTAATGTCAGGCTGTTGCTGCTTGGTTGGTATTTGGCTGAGAATAAAACTAGAGGAAACTCTATAATTTTTTTCCCTAAATAATTAAAAAAAATTTTTTTTAAATGCATACGGCTCCCTCTATTTTTATTCTCAGCCAAATACCAACCAAGCAGCAACAGCCTGACCTTACCAGGGTGGGTGGGGAGCATAGCTACTGGCCCTCCCCAGCCTAAATAATGTCAGCCTGTTACCCCCTAGGCCCAGCAGCACCATTTTTGACGCTCTGGGCCTGTTGGCACCAACTCTTTCTGGCACCCCTGTGGCTGTGGGTACCGGGGTAATAATTGGGGGTTAGCTCTAGCTGTTTTTGTGGCTAACGCTAAGCCCAGCTTACTAATGGACTCCGTCTATTAGACAGCTTCCACTACTAAGCCAATAAAGTATATAAATAAAAAAACAACACGTTTTAAAAAATGTATTCCCAAAAAAACAATCCCCCACACACTGATTTACAGTCCCCCACCCCTTGTCTCCCTCCCAAGCCTGTGCCACACCTCTCCCGCCCTCTGCTCTCACTGTAAGGGCATACTGGGAGTTGTAGTCTTGCAACATCTAGCAGACAGATGGGAGATGTGCATTGTGGGCAGGTTAGAGACAAGGGGGTGGGAGTGTAAATCAGTGTCCTCATCATTATGTTAAGGTAATGGGAAGAAAAATGAAGGAGCCTGGACGGCTGCAGGGTGATGCCAGCCCGGGCTCCGTTGAACAGTTGTAATATCATATTTCTCACTGGAGCTGTGATCACGGCTGCCAGCGGGAAATATAAAAATTAGCTCTCAAAAGCCGATTTGTAAGCTAGGTCCAAGCTGGCTCACATTTACGGAGTTTTTGAGGGGTTGCGACTTTATGTGTGACTTTCGCACTTGATAAATCCCTGACCACTGCAAAGTAAAAAATAAAATTCACTTTCATAAGCTCTTTTGTAGCTTTTCGCTTACAGCCAAAAGTCGCACAAAAATTTGCTTAGGTGCACATTCAACTTTTTGTGCGACTTTTGTAAGCAAAAAAAGAGCTCTAAATCCTTTGATAAATGTCCCCCATGGAGGTTGGATAGGATAGTCCCTCACTAGGGGGCAGAGATTGCTTCACAATGTGTTATGGGAAGACTGGTAGAGGTAATACACTGCTCAAAAAAATAAAGGGAACACTAAGATAACACATCCCAGATCGGAAGAAATGAACTAATTGTATGAAATACTTTCGTCTTTACATAGTTGAATGTGCTGACAACAAAATCACACAAAAATTATCAATGGAAATCAAATTTATCAACCCATGTAGGTCTGGATATGGAGTCACACTCAAAATCAAAGTGGAAAACCACACTACAGGCTGATCCAACTTTGATGTAATGTCCTTAAAACAAGTCAAAATGAGACTCAGTAGTGTGTGTGGCCTCCACGTGCCTGTATGACCTCCCTTCAATGCCTGGGCATGTTCCTGATGAGGTGGGGGATGGTTTCCTGAGGGATGTCCTCCCAGACCTGGACTAAAGCATCCGCTAACTCCTGTACAGTCTGTGGTGCAACGTGGCATTGGTGGATGGAGCGAGACATGATGTCCCAGATGTGCTCAATCAGAATCAGGTCTGGGGAATGGGCGGACCAGTCCATAGCATCAATGCCTTCCTCTTGCAGGAACTGCTGCCACACTCCAGCCACATAAGGTCTAGCATTGTCTTGCATTAGGAGGAACCCTGGGCCAACCGCACCAGCATATGGTCTCACAAGGGGTCTGAGGATCTCATCTCGGTACCTAATGGCAGTCAGGCTACCTCTGACAAGCACATGGCCCCCCAAAGAAATGCCACCCTACATCATTACTGACCTACCACCAAACCGGTCATGCTGGAGAATGTTGCAGGCAGCAGAATGTTCTCCACGACGTCTCCAGACTCTGTCACGTCTGTCACATGTGCTCAGTGTGAACCTGCTTTCATCTGTGATGAGCCCAGGGCGCCAGTGGCAAATTTGCCAAACTTGGTGTTCTCTGGCAAATGCCAAACGTCCTGCACGGTGTTGGGCTGTAAGCCCAACCCCCAACCTGTGGAAGTTGTACCCTCATACCACCCTCATGGAGTCTGTAATGCTTGTTCTACTGCCACCCTTCCCAAGAGCGATAGGGAGGTATAGAATAATTGAATGTCCATAACTGGAGAGTTTGCTTAAAACAGTTGGAACTTTACTGAAGATTTCATGCAAGACTCACGGTTTAGTTTAGGCTGAGGCCGGCAGGTTTCTGGCCTAGCTTGTCTTTGAAAGTTGCACAGATCTGTCCTGCTAGTTCGGCATCCACGAGAGCAGCAACCCAAGAGAGCGATAATTGACTACAGCTCCCTTATATGGGCAGGGGCTGGTCTAAAGCTAACTGGTCCAATACTTCTGTCAATCATCTTTACATAGAGTTATGGGTAAACATGTGACCCAAGGACCTCCAAAGGTCCTCCAACATACCAGAGAGGAATTAACATAGTCACATGACCGAAGGTCCTGCGATGCTATCAAGGTAAGCACACTAATATGCATTATATTAAATATACACATTATTAAATATGTACACATAAACATTATAAAATTAGAGAAGGAGGAGGCGACTAGGGGCTGTCCCACCTGGGGGACCCTACCTGAACGTAGTAACTCTGACTTTGGGGACCACAATACAAGGTACGGTATACAATACGGTACCGGGACACCACAGTTGCTTCCTGAGTGGACAGTGTGGTTTCACAGAAGTGTGATTTAATTGTTACAGTTACATTGTGTTGTTTAAGTGTTCCCTTTATATTTTTGATCAGTGCATAATGCTCTAGGCATTCATGCAAACGTTTCTTTGACACATCCCAAATACCTAAACATTGTTACAGAGCAAGTATATAGATTAATGCCAACAGTTTTCCTTAACATCAGTTCTCTCTGTCAGCAGGATCCTCTAACTTTAGAGCCCTGACACTTTTTGGGTGGCTGCACTACTGTTGCATTGTTCTATTTCCCTTTATAAATTCCTAATTTTACCTCATTACACGGCAACTTCTAAAACTGGTAGACATTTCTTAAAGGGTTGTTCTTAAAATGAACATAAATATGGTACAGCTTTGTAGACCATTACCCTACTTTATACATTTCAAAGCTGGAACTCTGAGGCTGTGAGGATAAAGCACTACAGGACTCTTGGCAGTCTTTAACAGAGACTTATCTGGTGTTGGTCTAAGAGTACTGAAGAGACTTTTTACTGCAGTTTCCACAGAGGCATGGAAATATTATTCTAGGAAATCTGAGCCAAATCAAAAAAATAATGGGAGAATTTTTATGGTGTAAATAAAGTGGAAAATAAAGTGTTTAGGCTGAACGCCATATTTAAGAAGCCCATACCCCACTGACACATATCTCAATGTATATGAAATAAAGTGTAGTTTGCTCTTTTTGACCCAATTATAAAAGTTTTTCAGCACTTTTCTGCGTAGAAAACAGCTTAACTGTTTTTTTCCCTTAGACTTACTTCCTCATAAACACCCAATCCTTCTATTTTACTAAGGAGAAAGAGATCAGATATTGCCCACAGTAGGGAAGCATAGAATGCATGTGTTATAATATAACATGCCTCATCCTTCTTTTCCTCGATACCAGACATGTGGATGGAGATCCAGAAAAATCTTGACCTGCATTGCACTTCCCTTGTTGGTTATTAGTAGGTAACTTGTATTGTCATTATTGGCCATACTTACAGGGGTGTATCTATAGGGAACGCAGAGGTAGGAGTCACACCGGGGCCCTAGTGACTAAGGGTACTCCACAGCACGCTACATAAGGTTACTTTCGCACTGCTACAAATGTCCGTTAAGGCTCGTTTTTTTTTTATTAAATTTTTTTGCCTTTAACGGCCGTCAGTGTGACGGAGCCCAACAGGAGGCATAACAGGCACAGATGATTGCATTCACTTGAATGGGATTCTCTGACGTCTGTTATTACGGCCATTATTCCGCCAGAAGATAGCGGGAGAAATAGCAGGAGACGTAGCAAGCACAAATTTTTTTCCCGCTATCTTTTTAATGGCCTTTACACTGCCAGGTACTAACGGCAGCGTGAAAGGAGCCTAAGAGGCCTGTATTATAATTCCCACATGGGGCCCTGTAAGAGAAAAAAATTAAAATAAAAAGAGAAAAAAGCAAAGGCGCTCCTTGTGGAGTAATGTAGGTGGTAATGGTAAGAAGATAGGGGAATTCAATACCGGTTACAAGATGAGGTTGTGTAACAACATACACAACAATGGTAGAGGTGTGTAGTTATATAGGGTCCATCTGCAGCCTTCCTGGATAAGAGTAGGATAATGTAGAAAAAGCTTTGTTTAGACCAGGTTTCGTGGCGCTGATTAGGACACAGGACTCACAGGGTCAAGATAACATCCATCAGATTTTATTACCGATAATGCAATGCGTTTCGCTGCGCATGCGCATGAAGAAGCTGCGCATGCGCAGTGAAATGCGTTGCATTATTGGTAATAAAGTCTGATGGATGTTATCTTGACCCTGTGAGTCCTGTGTCCTAATCAACACCACGAATCCTGGTCTAAACAAAGCTTTTTTTTCTACATGGCGCCCTGTAGCAGATTTTGCATTGGGGCCCAAAAGCTACAAGTTATGCCTCTGCGTACTTACATTTGCTATATATATATATATATATATATATATATATATATATATATATATATGTAGAAGAAAAGACAAGGTCCGGCACTAGGTTGCAGGTAAAAACTTCTTATTCCTTTATTTCAAGATTCTGCAGTACAGGGTAGAAAGTCTGACGCGTTTCGCTAAAGAGCTTAATCGTAGACTTAGTCTAGGAGGCGGTACCGGCCGGTACCGGCCGGTCTACGGCACAGGTGGCGAGGTGGGCGTGCACGGGGTGAGCGACTCACAAATCAGCCTTGATATATATATATATATATATATATATATGTGTGGGAAGCCTATCAGGCTGAATTTGTGCGAGGCGGCGGGAATTCCCACACCCCTCACACCTCTAGGCGGAGCCGTGTTAGGGGAGGGAGTATAAAATGTCCCTGCATCATGTAGGCGGGGCATACATGACGTTTGCAGAACCCTCCCAACCCTCCCTCATTATTATCAACTCTTAATAGGGCATGCCCTCTTCAGGCGTGCCCTCATACGCGGTTATGGGCGCAATTCAACCGCTGAGTTAGGCACTCATTGGTATAGGTTTAGGTCTGTCTGTAAGGTGCAATCTCAGGTAGGGAAGAACTCTAACCTCTTGGTAAGTCAATATGTATATATAAATCGGGAGTCACTCCTTGCAACCACGTGCACGAATGAAAGCCCTGAGCACAAATATATATATATATATATAAACACATATATATATCTATCTATCTATCTATCTATATATATTTACAGTTCCAGCCGTATTGTAAATTATGGAGAGGAATCTTTTAGAATAGAAGCAATTATTTTCTCAGTGAGCAGTACATTGCCCCTTCTTCTGTTGTGGTCGGGGGGCGGGGTCTCTAATCTTTTGACAAGGGGCAGTTTTGAAAAGGGACTCAACTTTTTTTTCAGTTGCAAAAGCACCTGCAGGTCTTTGCAGAGTAATCTATGAATCACTGTGTCTGTCATCCACTTATTGTCCTGTCTAGTGCACTCCACGCTGGAACTAATCAACTGCGGTGAATGAGGCATTGCATGCACGCTGAATTCCTAAACCTCCTGAAGTATTCAGCAATGAGAGAAGAAAATCTTATGATTGCTTTCACATTCCACTTGTAGATACAGAACAGATAACCAACAGGACAGTTATCAGCTGCATTGTTTAACCCACGGAGAATATATGTGCCCGAGTTGAAGTATTAAGTCTTACAAATTTTTTGGAGTGGTTACTTAATAGGCTTGTATTTGTACATTACATGACATTAGGCTCAGAAATTTAAATACAGTCTGTAATACTGTGGCTTCTACTGGAATGTAGCCTATTGTCTTGGCCTTATGTCTTTCCCATACTTCTGGGATTTACTCATTAGTTCTTATTGAGTGTAAGCTTCTATGAGATGGCCCCAGTGAATTACAATGCATTTGGAAAGTCTTCACACCCTTAGGGTCTATTCACATGGCAAAATTTCTGCGGAATTCAGCTTCAAATTAAAGCCCATAGACTTCTATGGGATTCCGCACTCCCGTTCACACTTCGGAATTTCCGCTTGCGGAAATTCAGAAGTGTGAACGGGAGTGCAGAATCCCATAGAAGTCTATGGGCTTTAATTTGAGGCGGAATTCCTCAGTGAATAGACCCTTATACTTTTTTTCACATTTTACGTTGCAGTCTTGTGCTAAAAAGAAAAAAACAAATCAAGTTTTCTTCCATCATTCCGCACACAATACCCCATATTCTCAAAGTGAAAACAGAATTGTTTGCAAATGCATTTTATATTTAATATTTAACCCCTTCCCGACCCCCTGATTTTTCCAAAATTATGATTTCTGGCTAATGTTTTCTTCCTCCTCACCTTCTAAGACCCATACGTTTTCTTTTTTAATATATTGGAAATAAAAATATTGCATTGACATAGGTTTTTAGACCTTTCACTAGTTGAAGCACCGGTGTTGAGATCGCAGTTTTTGGTCTTCTTAGGTTCTCTCCCGATCCTCTCAAGCTCCATCAGGTTGTATAGGAAACGTCGGTGGACAGCCATTTCCAGCTTTCTCCAGAGATGTTCAATTGGGTTCAAGTCAAGGCTCTGGCTGACAGACTTGTCCTGTATTGTTTTGGTTTTGTGATTAGGATCATTGTCTTGTTTGGAGCCCAGTCTTAGGTCCACTCTGGATAGTTTACAAAGGCCCTTCTTCTCTGATGATTTAATTGGGTGGGGTGGCCAGATATAGAGCCCACTGTGTTCTTGGGAACTTCCAGTGCAGCAAAAATGTTTTTCTTTTCTTTTCCAGATCCTTGCCTTCCCAAAATCCTGTCTGTAAGCTCTTCAGGCAGTTATTTTCCCCTCATGGCTTGGTTTTTGCTTTGGCTTAGTTTTTGATGTTGACATTGTCACCTATGAGACCTTATATAGACAGGGGAGTGTTTTCCAAATAATGTCTAATCAAGTCAGTTTACCACAAGGGACTCCAATCAAGGTGTAGAAATATCTCAAGGATGATCAAGAAAAATGTGTGGACCCCAAGAGCTAAATTTTATTCTTTCCTTTTTATGAATAAAACAATATTAACCCCCTCATTATTTATTTATGCTATCTACAGCTGGACCAACATCTGAGATCACCCCAATGTCAGTCATTGAACCGTTAAAATGCTGCAATCAATAGTGATCACAACATTTAAACACTTTTTGGGTACGTTCCCACATGGCGTATTTTGCTGCGTATTTGCTGCGTATTTGGTGCTGCGTATTTTCCTACCCATTGACTTCAACAGAGAAAATAAAATACGCAGCAGCAAATACGCAGCAAATACGCTGTGTGGGAATGTACCCTTTAGATGCATCATTGGCGGTCCACCCCCTGTGATAAAATAGCGGGGTGCCGATTGGTAGTCAGGGCAGCTCAAGGCCATAGCTAGGCTTTGTGTCTGGCATGACTCAGTAATTGATACATACCTATGGCAGGCTGTACAAAGAGAATGCCAATCTCATAGATCAAAGTAATGCATATCCATTACAATAATCTATTTAAAGGGGTACTCCGGTGAAATTTTTTTTTTTAATTAAATCAACTGGTGCCATAGTCATATTTTTTTAAACTTTTCTTTTTACTTTTTTAACACTTTTTAAGCCCTCTAAGAGTCTATATTAAGTAATCTGCTTAAAGGGGTACTCCGGCGAAAAACTTTTTTTTTTTTAATCAACTGGTGTCAGAAAGTTAAACAGATTTGTAAATTACTTCTATTAAAAAATCTTAATCCTTCCTGTACTTATTAGCTGCTGAATACTACAGTGGAAATTCTTTTCCGTTTGAAACACAGAGCTGTCTGCTGACATCATGAGCACAGTGCTCTCTGCTGACATATCTGCCCATTTTAGGAACTGTCCAGGGTAAAAGGAAATCCCCACAGCAAACATATGCTGTTCTGGACAGTTCATAAAATGGACAGAGATGTCAGCAGAGAGCACTGTGCTCGTGATGTCAGCAGACAGCTCTGTGTTTTATAAAGAAAAGAATTTCCTCTGTAGTATTCAGCAGCTAATAAGTACAGGAAGGATTAAGATTTTTTTAATAGAAGTAATTTACAAATCTGTTTAACTTTCTGGCACCAGTTGATTAAAAAAAAAAAAGTTTTTCACCGGAGTACCCCTTTAAGCAGATTACTTAATATAGACTCTTAGGGGACTTAAAAAGTGTTAAAAAAGTAAAAAGAAAAGTTTAAAAAAATATAACTCCCCCTCCCCTCTCATTCAAATTATAATCACCCCCAACTTTTCCCATTTTTCAAATAAAAATAAATAAAATTAAGTTGGTGTTACTGTGTCTGGAATTGTCCTTACTATTGAATTATCACATTCCTGTTTTTTTGGGTTGGACATAAAAATATTTGATTTCTTCCGGGTTCTCAGAGAGCAAAAAAAAAAAAAAAAAAACTTCATTATGTGGGTACAGCCTACCTACCTTTGAGATACTTATATGCTGTAGAGTATAAGGAAAGACAGTACCAGTCCAAGTGAATTTTCCTTGCATTAATACAAATACGATCTAGCAAAGTTCCCGAAAGCCAATCCTTTTTTATTTTTATTACTGAATTGTTTCTTTAAACAGCAAAGTAATAAGGAGCCGGGTAAAATTTCTCTTGAACGTCTAGTCATAGTTTATTGGAGCAGGAAAATAAGACTTACTGAGGTACTCTGCAAGTGGCGAAATCATTCACTGCACTCAATCATAACAGGTAGAAGCGATGGAAATGAATATTTTCTGATGTTAAATTACTGCTGGCATATGTAGAAGAAAAGAAATGAAATGGAGTTATGCAGCTGGCTTTGAAATGCCACAATTTATATTTTGTCATTGTTCAACATTTTTATGTCTATTGCTAACTTCATTTACTCTCATTCCGCAGGTAAAATTATGCCTGATAGTTTCATGTTAAATAACCGGATTGTAAATCAAACATGTGCTCCGCTTCAACAACTTTTTTTATTAAATTGATCCATAAAATTTTAATGCTTCTTGTATAGTGAAAGAATCTTAATTAAGGGTTTATTTTCAACATTTTGCAAACAGATGTTGCAAAGTAAAGTAAGATTTAATAATGACAGGTTGCGAGGGAAAGGAAAACTCAGACTGCAGACTGTGTTTGATGGGAAAAAACGAAATTCCTCTAGTTCTCTGCAAGCCAGGTCGGCAGGTGGAGCTTTCATTATGTCAATTAGTCTAAATGGGAAAAAGAATAGTAGGTCGCAAAATGTGCTACTGGTACTGACAATAGGGCTTGCTTGATTACTAAGGAGCATATGAATATATTATAGATATTTGCCTAGTTTAGTGGTCTCAAACTGTGACCCTCCAGATGTTGCAAACCTTTAACTCTCAGCATGCTGGGAGTTAAAGTTTTGCAACATCTGGGAGGGCCACAGTTTGAGACCACTGGGTTAGTTCATCTATAGGCTTGACTTCTATGGACCCATAATGTACCTCAGTCAGGCATGGAGGCACCATACGAGGGCACAGAGGGAACATGGTTCTGTAAAACATAGCTTTTTACTGTACATGCTTGTGCCATTTTTTTTTTTATGTACTCTTGATCTTCAAGATATGAATTTTTAATGCTCTCCTCTACATTGAAATTGCAACGCCAAAAAGGGCCAGCCGTAAGGTTATGCAAATTGAGAAAGTAGCAGGTGGTGCTAAGATCTGCAAGTGAGCACATTTTAAAGGGGTACTCCAGAGGAAAACACATTTCTTTCAAATCAACTGGTGCCAGGAAGTTAAACAGATATGTAAATTACTTCTATTTAAAAATATTAGTCTTTCCAGTACTTATCAGCTTCTCTATACTACAGAGGAAGTTGTATTTCTTTTGTAGTTCTTTTCTGTCTGACCACAGTGCTCTCTGCTGACACCTCTGTCTGTATCAGGGACTGTCCAGAGTACAACCAAATCCCCATAGCAAACCTCTCAGGCTATGGACAGTTCCTGATACGGACAAAGGTGTCAGCAGAGAGCACTGTGGTCAGACTGAAATGAAGTCCAAAAATAAATACAACTTCCTCTGGAGCATACAGCAGATGATAAGAACTGAAAAGATTATGATTTTTAAATATAATTAATTTACAAATCTGTTTAACTTTCAGGCACCAATTGATTTGAAAACATTTTTTTTCCACCAGAGTACCCCTTTAAGCACCTAGCTCTATTCTGCGGCATGTGGGAGGAGCTTCAAGGTATAAAAGCCAGTTTGCAATTTTAGACATTTTTTTGTGTGTGCCCAAATGCCTCAGTGCCTCAGGTCGTGGAACCAGTGGTATGACCATTTCTTCGAAGTGTCCCAGAAGCTGTTTTTCAACACAACGGTGCCCGGCCACATGGTACTCATGTTACTTTTAAAAACCTGCTTGGCCTAAATGTGCCACCATGGCAGGCAGCATCTTCAGACTGGATCTCGGTAGAATGAATATTTCACACGTGCTTAGTAGCACAGAAGTACAACATACAGCAAAAAACACAGATCTTACTCTTTGGTTGGCATTTGCAAAGGGTGCTCCCAGCAGAGGATTTCCATGATTTGTGTGCCCAAGTGCAGTCAGTGTGGAAGAACATTTCTCTGTCATGCCCCCTCCCATAGACTTGCATTGAGTGGGTGTGATGTCATGAGGCGGCAGGGCTATGACCCCACGAGCTCCCGGCTCCGGCTCTAAGCGTTCGGAACATTTTCTTCCAAATGCTGAGCAGTGGAGTACCCCTTTAAACTTTTCTCAGTAGGGAACCACATACAGGAAGGAAAATCGCTGTCCGAAAAAGCTTTACATCTAAATGGCGAAGTTCATTGAGCACTAATGTGTATAGTGTAAAGGGCATATAAATGTACTTGCAGTGCATTGTAGACTGTTGGTAATGTAACGTGAAATAGGTAATGTTATGAATAATAGATTTGGTTTACTGTGCAATTTGGCAAGCAGTGGGGCGTGTAATGCTATATTCAATATATAGCTAATATGAAGAGCGTTGCTGTTTGTAATGCTATTATTAGTATTGCTGAGTAAAATGTGATTGGTACTATGCATTCCGAATGATATTTACTATCATTAAAACAAAGTAAAGTTTTCATCACTCTGCAAAAAAATAAAAAATAAATCTCTCTTTTCCATTAGATGTTTCCACACATTGGCATTCTTACTCCAGAAATTCTTCATTACCAAAACATTTTGATGAATTAATTGTGCATTGTTGACAGCTGTTCCTAATTTGCAGGAACTGGCCATGTTTTCAAAGATATGTCTCTGGTACGCGATACATTTCCGTTAAGAGAACTTGTATCCATGCCATAGGCTTTATTTCCTGCTTGATGCATATTTTGGGAGACTCCGAACCTAGACATGGCATTAGAAATGTCAATGCTTAGGTATTTCCTTTGAGTGCCACTGATACGCAGTTATTTCTAATAGGCACTGGCACCGCAGACCTTGGCAACCCTGGATGTAGCAAATCTTGCTTTTACGTACACCAACCTGTTTCGGCAGGGAAAGGGTTAGTCGGGCCTGTTCTCATTATCTCGGATTCCATGCAAGGCTGATTGTCAGAAGACAATTATGGGTTTATTATCTTTATTATCATTGGCTCTGAATCCGTTTTCCAAAGAGCACTTTATTTGTAAAAACAGATGATTAATGATAAGAGCAGATGACATGGAGTTGATAGAAAGGGTGGGTGACCGTGGCGGATATTTTTTGCGAAGAATGTCTATACTTCAAGAGCTTGTTTTTCAGACAACTTTTAGATGAACAGATCTCAGAGATTAGAATAGTATTGTTCTGGTGTTTTCACAGCACTTGTTGCAATAAAGCATCTTAACTCAGACCGGAAGAAATTTGGATTACTAGACACAAACTGTTAAGGATTAATCATAACAATTAGCTAATGTGTTAACGATTAGTACTTTCCATCAACCTGCTTTCCGTGGAACCTCTTCTTATCCATATGGAGACAAAATGTTATGATGTAGTAAAGAAAAGCACAGAGTTGGCTTCTATTCGCATTCATCGTAGCCAGGACCATCTCCAGGGTATTATTTACACTGATTTTTCTTCCATTATGATGTTATTCTATAGACCTGGGGTGGTAGCTAGACGGCAAATAAGCACATTTGATCCAACTCTTGTCGTACTGTGCAATAAGCAAAATGCTATGAAAAATGAATCCAGCCATGGGATTTTATACTACGTACTAATCCACTTTTTGAAACGACTGTACTTGATATTTCGTGTCTTGCTCTCAATGTCTTAAAAAATAAAAAGTAATAAGAGTTTGCATTGGAGATCTATTTCATGTTGCTAATAAGTCTTGGTAGACTTTTGGTGTAATGGACCCTAAAAGAACGCAGAGATTCTTGTGAAAGAAATGTCTTTTTAGTGGTTCACTATAGCAAGCCAGCACAGGATTACTGAGGCTCCCATCTGGATCCAAGAACTTAACTACAAGCGAAGCAGCATGTACAAAGGCCGGGGAGCTTGTAGTACATAATCCAACATTGTGCCTCTATATTGCTATTCAAGACTGATGTGGTCAGAATATGTGCCTGCATAAATATAGAGTACCTACCGTATTTTTCGGCATATAAGACGGTCCGGCATATAAGACGCACCAAATTTTATAGGATAAAAATCTAGAAAATAAAGATTCTGAACCAAATACAAAGTAAAGTATAGGACAGTGATCTTCAACCTGCGGACCTTCAGATGTAGCAAAACTACAACTCCTAGCATGCCCGGACAGCCATTGGCTGTCCGGGCATGCTGGGAGTTGTAGTTTTGCTAGATTTGGAGGTCCGCAAGTTGAAGACCACTGGTATAGGAGGTAGCACTCACGTGTTCCCGCCGCTCCGGACCCGTCACCGCTCGTCACCACTGCCCTGGATTTGGCCCCCCCTTGCTGTCGCCGTGTCCCCGGGGGGTCCCCGCTGCTCCGGAATGTCTCTGCTGCCCGGTATCCTCGCCCTCCGTCGCAATGACGTGATGACGACGAAGGAGAGCGCCGGCCATGCAGGGGATCCCGGCACGGAGCAGTCACCGAGGAGGCAGGTAAGGTCCCTCCCGGTGTCCTGTAAGCTGTTCAGGACGCCGCGATTTCACCGCGGCGGTCCCGAACAGCCCGACTGAACAGCCGGGTTAGTGTTATTTTCGCTTCAGACGCGGCGGTCAGCTTTAATTGCGTCTGAAGGGTTAATACAGGGCATCACCGCGATCGGTGATGTCCTGTATTAGCCGCGGCTCCCGGCCGTTGATGGCCGCAGCGACCGCCGCGATAGGTGTGCATTCGCCTTATAAGACGCACCAACTTTTCCCCCAGTTTTGGGGAAGAAAAAGTGCATCTTATATGGCGTAAAATACGGTATATGTCAGGTAAAAGACATAATCCTCACCGAGGACGTACAGTTTTTTTTTTTTTAAGGGGACAGGGATAAAAACACTTTCTCAGCTAAATAAAGTCTACTGAACTGTACAGCCTGCTCTGCATATCATAGCACTGCAGGACATACACTTGTTAACAGTAGTAGTAGTCACAAAGGCTGTGTACCAGCAGAGTCAGCTTTACAGTGTCTGAATAATACCAGCTTACTGTTAGTAAATAATACCTCCAAACCTGGACCACACATTACCACTGCATAGTGACTGAATAATACCATCATTCTGTTGTTAAAACAAACTTACTATACAAAAAACAATATTACCACTATACAGTGACCATATAGTGGTAGATATCTGCTATGCAGACTGTATACGGGATTACGGTACAGCTACTTTCAGTGACTCTTGGTGACAACTTCTCTGACTTTAGTTGTTCACTTTCCCTTTTCCATCCAGCCCAGACAGCAACTAAGGCTTCTTCCAGCCACAACTTATCTCTGTAGGGTTTACTACCCCGATGTCTTTGGCTTTACCAACATGCTTCCTATTTATTCTCCAACCACTGCCCATAACTATAGTTACTCTCAAAAGATGTGCACCGGGTGGTAATAGATCCACACAAAAAAGTGCCCCCTTTGTGCCCTACACAGTTATAGTGCCCCTTAGTGGCCTCAGCACAGTAATAGTCTCCCCTAATGCCTCTACGCATGTGACAGTACCTCCCCCTTGTATCCCCACACAGTAATAGTGCACCGCAATAGCACCACCTTACT
This sequence comes from Hyla sarda, assembly GCF_029499605.1. Classification (NCBI taxonomy): domain Eukaryota; kingdom Metazoa; phylum Chordata; class Amphibia; order Anura; family Hylidae; genus Hyla; species Hyla sarda. Next base: position 141,079,953 of record NC_079191.1, on the reverse strand, counting down.
GCCCCTACATTGTAGTAGGTCCCCCTTAGGGCTTTTCTCATAGTAATAGTACCATCTTACCACCCCTATACAGTAATAGTGCTCCCTTAGTGCCTCCACACTGTAATAGTGTCCTTTGCTGCCCAAACACCGTGAGATTGTGTCCACACAGCTAAAGTGCCCCATACACAGCTAAAGTGCCCCTTTAGTGCCCACACATAGATAATGGTTATGCATAGCAAAAGAGTCCAATGAGCACTACAGTGTTACTGGACGAGAACTCTTTATCACAACAGATACAAAAGATCGGCCCACTGTACTGAATAGGACAACACATTTCCCATACGCACTCCCATACACCTTTCTCTGGTCCACCGTATAACACCTTTCGACATTTAGTGTGGCTTTCACATGCATCTATTGTATTGCAAAACAAATGCACGTGGAAGCCCCACTGAACATTGGAAGGTGTTGAATGGTGGACTTAAAGAAGGAGCATGTACGTGCCGAAACACGTTGTCCTATTCAATAAAGTTGGCCTATCTTTTTCATCTTTTGTGGTGAAAATTTTTTCTCCAGTAACACAGTAGTGCACATTAGACCCTCTTTTGCTTTCATTATCTATTTGCCCTACTATATGCTGCCATTGTGCAGTTGGATCTGGTCCTAGAGCTACAGACTTGCAAAACCCATTTTCATGTGCTTTCCTTAGAATTGTGCCAATACACTAGCACAACCCTATAAGTTTAGTAGTCACATAAGATGAGCTGGTGAGTATTCTACCATCCATAATACTACACAAGGGAGCATCACCTTTTTTTGATTTTTACTCTTTGCTCACACATGTGCCCCTTTAGTGCCCAACCAATAACTAGTTTTTCTTCTAAGTTCCTCCACCCACCTAAAGAACACCCTTAGTGCCCCACACACAGCTAAAATATCCATTTAGTGCCCCTCACAATGTTAACATAAATACTCTCCTACCCTCATTCCCATGATGAACATAGCAGCTACAGCTACAGGCTTCTTCCATCTTTTTATTGTGACGGCCTTCGTGGAGTCTTGCTGAAGTGACTGTGGTCTACAAGAGTGTATAACAGGGGAAGGAGCACATAAGCGGTCCTTCTATAGCATTCAATTGTATCTGCATCCTGAGTGTACTAATATAGTTAAAGGGGCACAAGAGGTTGCTTTTAACAGTGTACCCACCCCTCTGTGTATGCCCCTGGTCATTATAACTGTGTATCCACTACCTTGTATGTTATTAACACCTATATAAAGTATGTTTCTCCACCGGTATTAATGGGTTAATGTATAGCATGGAACTGGTCGGACTATTCAGCAGAATTATGACAAGAGATCTCAGATTTGGAATTGAGGAATTGGAATTGAGTTTTTCATAGGTTGACTACATATTAGTAAAATTTGTCATCATTGTCTCTTGGGAGTACAAAAGAGATCACTAAAAGAAAGGGGCTAAATAAGAATTTTTAACTTCTTTCTTAATCAGATGGATCTAGTATAGACATTATATATAGACAGGATCTAAATAGACATTTATAGCATAACTAATCTATATGCCATCTATTGTATTTGCTCAGTGCATACTACTTAATTGGCCATAGCTTTTTTTTGTTTGTTTTTTTTTGTTTTACACTAGTGGTCTGAAACCTATATGGTAGCTATAATACCACACAGCATAAAAGTCACATGTTGAAGACCACAGCTACAGTCATGGCCGTAAATGTTGGCACACCTGAAGTTTTTCAAGAAAATGAAGTATTTCTCAAAGAAAATGATTGCAGTAACACATGTTTTGCTATACACATGTTTATTCCCTTTTTGTGTATTGAAACTAAACCAAAAAAGGGAGGAAAAAAAGCAAATTGGAAATAATGTCACACCAAACTCCAAAAATGGGCTGGACAAAATGATTGGCACCCTTTCAAAATTGTGGAAAAATAAGATTGTTTCAAGCATGTGATGTTCCTTTAAACTCACCTGGGGCAAGTAACAGGTGCGGGCAATATAAAAATCACACCTGAAAGCAGATAAAAAGGAGGGATTTTCACTTATTCTTTGCATTGTGTGTCTGTGTGTGCCACACTAAGCATGGACAACAGAAGGAGGACACAAAAACTGCCTGAGGACTTGAGAACCAAAATCGTGGAAAAATATCAACAATCTCAAGGTTACAAGTCCATCTGCAGAGATCTAGATTTGTCTTTGTCCACAGTGCGCAACATCATCAAGAAGTTTGCAACCCATGGCACTGTAGCTAATCTTCCTAGGCGTGGACGGAAGAGAAAAATTTATGAAAGGTGTCAACACAGGATTGTCCGGATGGTGGATAAGCAGCCCCAAACAAGTTTCAAAGATATTCAAGCTGTCCTGGAGGCTCAGGGAGCATCAGTGTCAGTGCGAACAATCCGTCGACATAGAAATTAAATGAAACGCTATTACAGGAGACCCAGGAGGACCCCAATGCTGACACAGAGACATTAAAAATAAGACTACACTTTGCCAAAATGAATTTGAGTAAGCCAAAATCCTTCTGGGAAAACTTATTGTGGACAGTTGAGACCAAGATATATCTTTTTGGTAAAGCACATCATTCTACTGTTTACCGAAAAATGAGACCTACAAAGAAAAGAACACAATACCTACAGTGAAATATGGTGGAGGTTCAGTGATGTTTTGGGGTTGTTTTGCTGCCTCTGGCACTGGGTGCCTTGAATGTGTGCAAGGCATCATGAAATATGAGGATTACCAACGGATTTTGTTACTGTACAGCCCAGTGTCAGAAAGCTGGGTTTGTGCCCGAGATCTTGGGTCTTCCAGCAGGACAGTGACCCCAAACATACATCAAAAAGCACCCAGAAATGGATGGCAACAAAGCGCTGGAGAGTTCTGAAGTGGCCAGCAATGAGTCCAGATCTAAATCCCATAGCACACCTGCAGAGATCTTAAAATTGCTGTTGGGAAAAGGCGCCTTCCAATAAGAGAGACCTGGAGCAAAGGAAAAGTGCAAAGGAAAAGTGGTCCAACATTCCTGCTGAGAGGTGTAAGAAGCTTCTTGATGTTTATAGGAAGCAACTGATTTCAGTTATTTTTTCCAAGAGTGCTCTCTGCTGACACCTCTGTCCATGTCAGGAACTGTCCAGAGCAGCATAGGTTTGCTATGGGGATTTTCTTCTGATGCAATTCCTGATAGGGGCGTCAGGAGTCAGCAGAGAACACTGTGACAAGACAAAAAAAGAAATTAAAAAAGAAAATAATTTCCTCTGTAGCATATAGCTGCTAATAAGTACTGGAAGAATTAAGATTTTTTAATAGAAGTAATTTACAAATCTGTTTAACTTTCTGGCACGAGTTTAAAAAAAAAATTCCACCCGAGTACCCCTTTAAGGGTGCCAATAATTTTGTCCAGCCCATTTTTGGAGTTTGGTGACATTATGTCCAATTTGCTTTTTTTCCTCCCTTTTTTGGTTTAGTTCAAATACACACAAAGGGAATAAACGTGTATAGCAAAACATGTTACTGCAATCCTTTTCTGTGAGAATTACTTCATTTTCTTGAAAAAATTCAGGGGTGCCAACATTTATGGCCATGACTTTATATACTGTTATCCAGAACTTGCCAGAATTTGACGGCCGGGTTCACACTTGAGAAGATCTGGATGGAAAACTTCCATCCAGATAGGATGGTGTAAATGTTGCCGTCCACATAAACTGCAATGGGCAGGTTCAATGCTCTGGCGGAATTTTTTAATCTGAATTTTCTGTTGATAATTCCGACCAGTAACTTCTGCAGTGTGAATAACAGAAAACCCATTCACCTGCATGTTAAGCTTCATGCAGTGGAATTTCTGACCAAGATTCCTGAGTGGGATTCCATTGGAAAATTCTGTAGTGTAATCCCGACCTTAAAGGAAAACTGTCAGCTTGCTTCCCCCACACTAACCAGCAATACTGGCTGGTACTGCGGGAGACGCTGATCAGTTTGATGCCTACCATGCTTGGATCTGCCCCGCCGTTCGGCTGAAATCTTTGATTTTCTGTATATGCTAATTAGGTGCTAACTGGCACAGGCAGGGTAAATGGCACTCTGACGTCAGCGCAGCTAGTCCACAGGGCCGGCCAGCTCCTCAATATTCCTCCTCTCCCTCCGCCTCTCCCTCTTCTCCCCGCGCTGTAATGAAGAGGGAGAGGTGGGGGGAGGGGAGGAATATTGATGTGCTGGCCGGCGCTGCGGACTAGCGGCGCTGATGTCAGAGTGTCAGTTACCCCGCCTGTGCCAGTTAGCACCTAATTAGCATATACAGAAAATCGAAGATTTCGGCCGAAAGGCGAGGCAGATCTGGGCACGGTAGGCATCAAACGGATCAGCGTCCCCCACACTACCAGCCAGTACAAGGGAGCAAGCTGACAGTTTTCCTTTAATGTACAATAACATTATAGGTGTTTTCTACTTTTAAATATAATATGACATTTCTACTTAATACACATAGGGGGAGATTTATCAAAACCTGTCCAGAGGAGAAGTTGCTGAGTTGCCCATAGCAACCAATCAGATCGCTTCTTTCCTTCTTAACAAGTCCTCTACAAAATGAAAGAAGAAATTTGATTGGTTGCTATGGGCAACTTTTCCTCTGGACAGGTTGTCATAAATCTCCCCCATAGTACTATTCTTACATACACGTGTTGATATTGTTTTTTTTTTACTGTGAAGCTTTAAAAGGGTAATCCGGCCTAAGACATCTTGGATAGGGGATAGTATGTCTGATCATGGGGGGGGGGGGGGGGGGGGGGGGCGCGACCTCTGTGCAGCACCTGCTGCAGAAAGCTTTGTTTCTGGGATGGGGGATGTAACGCCACACCCCCTCATGATGTCACGCCACGCCCCCCTCCATTCATCTATGTAGGAGGGGGCGTAACGACCGTCACCCTCCTCCAATAGACATGAATGGAGGGGGCGTGGCATGATGTCACATGGAGGCGTCATGTCCCCAGTCCCGGAAACAAAGAGCTTTCGGATACTGGAGACGCAGCCACGCATAGAATGCGGGTGCTGCACGGAGATCGTAGGGAGTTCCAGCAGGGGGTCCCAGTGGCAGGCCCCCCGCGATCAGACATCTTATCCCCTATCCTTTGGATAAGGGATAAGATGTCTTTGGCTGGATAACCCCTTTAAAAGGTACTATACAGTGCTGATATGAATTTGCTATGGGGAACAGCAATTTCTATTCACGCACTTGCTTGGATCCCTGTATTTTGCAAGAAAATTTGTTAAACAAAAATTCAAATAGAAAGCTTTGTTTGCACAATGTATTCAGATGTGATGACACTTGTACAGAATGTTTAAATTGTAATTCTTTTTATACAAAGTAGTAAATTACCATCATCTCTCAGGACTATTATCTCTCCTGTCCATTCCCCTCTGTGGATGAAGAAACACAGTGGGGGATTTGTAACATAATGAGTCGTCTAATGATGCTGCCCGCTAATCTCTGATGATATCCTCAAGACGTATTTAACAGAATAAATTGTTTTTCTTTTTAAAAAGCAGAAATTCCATTAAATATTTCTGTTTGTAGTAAAACCACTGATACGCTGCCTGTGACTGAATCTATTTTTTTTTATAATCCAATGTTAGTCCAGTAACAGTACAGTAAATTACACATTTTAGGGCTCAAACTTTAACCCTAGATGGCGAAGGACACTTAACATTGAACTCTGATTGATTTCTATAAGGTCAAATAGTATTTCAGATATGTTAAGGATTTAACATATGTCATTTACATTTAGTACTAAGAGAAAAGTTTAAAATATAATGGTGAGAATGATCATTATATGATCATTGGAGGATGTTGCACCTATAGCATGATTTTCAAAAGCAGCAATGGCTCTATATACAGTAGTGAAAAATAAAACATGGCACTCACCAATAATTAATGTCAATAACATCCATATATTTATTTTGAAGTTACAAACAAAGGATAATTCTGACCACCTACGGCAGGGAGATCATGCAAGTGCAGGGGCGAGGTTAGGCATGTCTACTAACTTCTGGCAGATGAAGCATCGGTAGATGTGAAACGTACAACACCCAACCTCGCCCTTTGCCCCTGCATTATACAGAGACTGTACAGTGAACTTGTAGGTCATCATAGACAGAGCATTGTACAACTAGGTCTTTAAGAATTAACGCATGTAGACAGATTATAACTGTGATGCACCAAAAGCAGGGATCTTCTACTGCATAGTAGGTCTCCCCAGTAACTCTGTAGTTTTCCCCATTATATAGTTACCATCCAGCAAGTAGTTTCCCTACTGGTTAGGTAGGTCCCCCCTTGCAAAATAAAAAACAAATTAGAAAAACAAATAGAAGAAACCTACCTTTTTTCAGCCAAAAGTTGTCTCTACCAATCTTCTCATATGCATGAAAGTTGACCATTGTCTAACATTCATGTATTGTCTATGGAGAGAGAGGAGCTGTCTGATGGCGGCTTATCGCTCCAAGAAATCTAGGGTCGGGTGGGTAAAGTCCAACATGCCCATTCCTTCTCTCCACCGACTTTCTTAAGGGACAGTAGGGAGGCTGCCATAAACTTTAGCAAGTGATTGAAACCCTACAGAGTTTGGTTTGTGTACGGGGACCTTTAGAGCTATATTTGCTGACTCATATATTTGTACAGTCTACACCACTAATGATCCCCCTCACCATTGTAACTTAAAAAAACAAAAACTAATAATAAAAATCTATAAATACAATAATTTAAAAAGACAAAAATGTGAAACTAAGTGTTTGTAACAGGGTTAGTGCACACTAACATGGCAATTGAATATCTTCAGCAATGTACACTGCTCAAAAAAAATAAAGGGAACACTAAGATAACACATACTAGATCGGAATTAATGAACTAATCGTATGAAATACTTTCATCTTTACATAGTTGAATGATGCGACAACTAAAACACACAAAAATGATCAATGGAGATCAAAATGTATTAACCCATGGAGGTCTGGATATGGAGTCACACTCAAAATCAAAGTCGAAAACCACACTACAGGCTGATCCACCTTTGATGTAATGTCTGTAAAACAAGTCAACATGAGGCCCATTAGTGTGTGTGGCCTCCACGTGCATGTATGACCTCCCTACAATGCCTGGGCATGCTCCTGATAAGGTGGCAGATGGTCTCCTGAGGGATGTCCTCCCAGACCTGGACTAAAGCATCCGCCAACTCCTAGACAGTCTGTGGTGCAACGTGGCGTTTGTGGATGGAGCGAGACATGATGTCCCAGATGTGCTCAATCGTATTCAGGTCTGGGGAACGGGCGGGCCAGTCGATATCAACAATGCCTTCCTCTTGCAGGAACTGCTGACACACTCCAGCCACCTGAGGTGTAGCCTTGTCTTGCATTAGGAGGAACCCAGGGCCAACCGCACCAGCATATGGTCTCACAAGGGGTCTGAGGATCTCATCTCGCTACCTAATGACAGTCAGGCTACCTCTGGCAAGCACATGGAGGGCTGTGCAGCCCCCCAAAGAAATGCCACCCCACACCATTACTGACCCACTGCCAAACCGGTGATGCTGGAGGATGTTGCAGGCAGCAGAATGATCTCCATGGTGTCTCCAGACTATTACATGTCACGTCTATCACAGGTCATTTTGCAGGGCTCTGACAGTGCTCCTCCTGCTCCTCCTTGCACAAAGGCAGAGGTAGCAGTCCTGCTGCTGGGTTTTTGCCCTCCTACAGCCTCCTCCACGTCTCCTGATGTACTGGCCTGTCTCCTTGAAGCGCCTCCATGCTCTGGACACTATGCTAAGGGACACAGCAAACCTTCTTTCCACAGCTCGCATTGATGTGCCATCCTGGATGAGCTGCACCACCTGAGCCACTTGTGTGGGTTGTAGACTCCGTCTCATGCTACCACTAGAGTGAAAGCACTGCTAGCATTCAAAAGTGACCAAAACATCAGCCAGGAAGCATAGGAACTGAGAAGTGGTCAGTGGTCACCACCTGCAGAACCACTCATTTATTGGGGGTGTCTTGCTAATTGCTTATAATTTCCACCTGTTGTTTGTTCCATTTCCACAACAGCATGTGAAATTGATTGTCAATCAGTGTTGCTTCCTGAGTGGACAGTGTGATTTCACAGAAGTGTGACTGACTTGGAGTTACATTGCATTGTTTAAGTGTTCCCTTAATTTTTTTGAGCAGTGTACATTGCCTTTCTTAAACATATAATGGCCATTACTAGATGTATTTTCTGTAGATCTATTGGTATTTGATGAAACTGTGGGAATAAACCAACAGCGATGAAAACTCAAAGACCAGCTGTGAAGTTTAGAACAACAGAAAATACACAGAGGAAAATACTTTGTGACTGATTCTAATGCTTGTTATTTTTAACTGGACAAACAGTCTTCTATTATTCTTTCAAGGCAGCAAACTGGTTTCCCATTGAGTAAAGTGATGTTTCTATTAGTTTTGGAATAAGGATGGATCATCAGTGTCAGTCTGGCTGTCAGTCTGAAGATGAGGCACTTTTTCCTGTTTCCACTGTAAGGGATGTCTATTAAGAGAGGGAAGATGTACAATGGAATGTAGACAGGCTTATCGGCACCTCAGAAATACTTTTTCCAATAATTTTTTGGAGCAAATTTCAGTTTCTTTTATATTCACACACCTGGTTATGAATGATCTTTAGAGTTTAGTGAATACTTTTTATTACTTTTTATATAATCACTCATCATTTCCTATTATATAGATGCAGGGCTGGATAAGCCAACAGCGGCAACAAAGGACCCTATAGTGGAAATATACTCCAACACAACAATAAGCCCAAAAGTTCAAATGTCAAGACAACTCCATGTGGACCTGACTTTTGAGACAGTCACGTACCACTAGGGTCTGTTTCTTATGGATGAAATCACAAATAATCTACTAGTTATTGTGAGATTTACTCTGGGATTAGGTCAGGGATCGTCCTTCACCGCAGCCAAAATGACACATTTTCCTCTCAATAAACCATGTCCACACCAACCTGTGTTCATGCAACTGACTCTCAGGTTTATTCACACAGGTTGCAGGACAAAATAAAAGATAACATAAAATAAAACATAGGCCGTCTAGCCACTAGCTACACAATACAGACCCTGTCTGCCAACTGGTGGGCTAATCCCTGATAGTGATGCAACCTGCATCCTTATAAGACCCAGTTCACATTTAGCTTTTCTTTGTACTCCTCATACCAATTCTGTCTGTCTCACTACTGGAGAAGAGATACACCACTCGTGTTTCCACAACTTGTCAGAGTAACATAAAGCACAGTTCACCTTTGAGCAAAGTCCCATTCACACACAGCCACCTGCCATTTGTCATCTTACTCACAAGATCTCAGTCCTTTGGTCACTGGTAAGTCCTTGTGTGTCCACCTCACCAGCTGCTGTGTGCCTGTCTGGCAATGGGACACAGTGTCTCCCCCCTTGTATCAATCTGCGATCCAGGGAAGACCACACTATCTGACTTCCTTATAACACACCTCTCTGCTGGGCTTCATTGAAGGGGTACTCCCGTGGAAAACTTTTTTTTTTAATCAACTGGTGCCAGAAAGTTAAACAGATTTGTAAATCACTTCTATTAAAAAATCTTAATCCCAGTACTTTCAGTACTTATTAGCTGCTGAATACTACAGATGAAATTATTTTCTTTTTGTAACACAGAGCTCTCTGCTGACATCATGACCACAGTTCTCTCTGCTGACATCTCTGTCCATTTTAAGAACTGTCCAGAGTAGGAGAAAATCCCCATAGCAAACATATGCTGCTCTGGACAGTTCCTAAAATGTACAGAGATGTCAGCAGAGAGCACTGTGGTCATGATTTCAGCAGAGAGCTCTGTGTTCCAAAAAGAAAACCATTTCCTCTGTAGCATACAGACCCTAAAAAGTACTGGAAAGATTAAGATTTTTTTAATAGAAGTCATTTACAAGTCTGTTTAACTTTCAGGCACCAGTTGATAAAAATAAAAAAAGGTTTCCACGGGCGTACCCCTTTAATCAGGCCCCCTTTCCCTGCCTGATTATCACAATCAAATAAGATAAGGTATGTGTGCAATAATACATTTTATAATGAATTGAAAGTGGTCATTCTTTATAAATGAAGAGTAGGCCCTCCGAATCTTTACCTTTGATGTGCCCAATGAACTGTAGTCTGAATTTTAAGGAATCTTGTCTTTTATGAACATGCAGTCCATTCTGCAGGTATCATGTTACAGAGCAGGAGGATATGTAGTTGTCTGGGAAGATTTCCGTGATAACATGTCAATAATTCAAGTCTCTGTTTATTCTGGGCTAAGTAGTCAAGTGGGTGGTCCTAGTCCATGCTTGACAGCTCTCTCTATTTGCACATTTATACACAGGTAGCTGTCAATCATGAAGTAGACCCACCCACATGACTAATTTGGCCACAATGAGCAGATATTTACAACAATAACTTATTAGTTTCCCTGGAACTTTTCCCGCAAAGTGATAGATCAATCTGCTCAGCTCCTCCTTCTCTATAGCTTTCTGTCTGGAGAGTAGACTGCATTTTCAATGTGACAGATTCTTGTTAAATATAAATGACCATTTTTTTGTTTTTGAAAACTTTTTCAGAAATAAATTTCACTTGGCATTACTGGAAAGTATGGAACAAACAGTATGTTCCGAGTCATCAAGTAATTTGTGACCTTCTCTAATTTCTAGCAAGTATGGGTGGAAGTGCCTGCAGTGCTTTGATTCTGCCCATCGGACATTGTTTTGATGACACCTAGTGATCCTGACATGGCTCCAGTCGCATGAGTTCATCCTTCTAGACTCCACTGTGGTCTCAGAACGGGGATGTTTGAGTTGTGTAATCAAATCCTTGAGTGTTCTCTTCCTTTAGGAACAACAAGACCTCTATGTAATACCCACCAATCCGCCGCTGTTGGCTTACAGTCTGATCATTTGGCCGCCATCCAATACATTTCTAGACTGATAAGTATCTGAAAAGTGATAAGATGTTTAGTGACCTCAGAACAGTTTCTGAAACCTATCTTCCATATTAATTCCTTTGCATGCCTCCTCCTGTTATTCAGGGAACACAGACAGATAACATCCTTGTGACGTGACCCTGACCTTCATCAACCTTTGTTAAGTCTTCATCTGAAGTCGGTCCTAATGTTTGTAAACAGGATGTAATTAAGGCTGGGAACTGACAAGGCCTGACAGTAAGACAATGTGGAGTTGGCAGAAAAAAGTCTGTCAGATGTCAGCTCTCATTGTGTTGGAAATGCCTTCATAATAATTAGTGTGCTCTCTATGAAGGAAGTTCACTCAGCTTGGATTAATCTGTCACGGTGAGGAGGCCATCCCAGTGAGTGCAAGTGTTTCCTCTGATAAACCTAAGAACAAGTCTGAGAAAAAACCAACGTGAGCCAAAAGAGAACCGTGAAAGCACAGACGAGGCTGACAGGTGTTGACTGAAAATTAGTAATGGGAAATAGAAGGGAAAGAAAAAGACTTCTTCACAGACGGCTTTATCTCAATGTGAATGTAAAAGGTCACAGAGTTATCTCCATTTGTTACCGCCATACCAAACTGATGTGCTGCTTTACATGTCATGAATGAATGAAAGATGATAAGTGTGTAAAACGTCTGGTGCTAAACACATTGTTGAGTGTCCTGGTTACCCTGGCCTGAGAGATCTACAGCTTGTCTAAATGATAGAAAGGCTCAGTTCTGACAGCAGATAAGAGATGTCTTCTCTGTCTATCCTGCTTCCAAAGGCTGTGCTCAGGATTAGTTTAGTGCCTTGCATAAATATTCACTCCCTTTGACTTTTTGGCCATTTTACTAATTGTTACAAACTGGGATTCAAATAGACTAATATTCTTTTTTTTTTACCATTTGATCAACTCAACAGGCATAGTACTTTGAAAAGTGCGAAATACTTGGTAGAACCACCTTTCACTGCAGTTACAGCTGCAAGTCTTTTGAGGTTTGTCTCTACCAGCTTTGAATGTTTGTCAGTTCTTTTTAGGGTCTATTCACATGGTGGAATTCTGCCTCAAATGAAAGCCCAATACACTTCTATGGGATTCCGCACTCCCTTTGAAACTTCGAAATTTCCGCTTGCGGAATTCCACTAGTGGAATTCCGCAAGCGGAAATTCCAAAGTGTCAATGGGAGTGTGAAATCCCATAGAAGTGTATTGGGCTTTCATTTGAGGCGAAATTACGCCATGTGAATAGACCCTAAACTAATGCTTAGTCAGTTTGGATGAAAACGATCTGTGAACAGCAATGTTCAAGTCCTACTGTAGATTATCAGTTGGATTCAGGCTTGGGCTGTGACTGGACCATTTTAGAACATTACCATGCTTTGATCTAAACCATTATATTGTAGCTCTGGTTGTATGTTTTGGGTCATTTTCCTAGTGAAAGATGAACCCCCATCCCAGTCTCAAGTCTTTTTCCGATTGCACCAGATTTTTTAAGCATAATTTTGCTTTTGGCTCCATCCACCTTTCCACAAAACCTGACCAGTTACCCTGTACCTGCTGAAGAGAAGCATTTCTATGAAGCTGCCATTACCATATTTCACTGTGGGGATGGTGTTCTCAGTGTAATGGGCACTGTTGGGTTTTTAGCACACAAAGCGTTTGCACTGACACCAATTTTGGTCTCATCTGACTAGAGCACCTTCTTCCACATGTTTGCTGGGTCTCCCAAATGCAATTTCTTGTAGCTCACTTTTAACAATGCCTGTCTTCTTGCTACTTTTACATAGAGACCAGATGTGTGGAGTACACAACTAATAGTTGTCCTCGGGACAGATTACCACATTTTAACTGTTGATCTTTGCAGCTCCTCAAGAGGTACTATAGGCCTCTTGGTTGCTTTTCTGATTAATTTTCTTTTTGCCCAGCTTGTCAGTGTGGGTGGGCGGCCTTGTCTTGGTAGTTTGTGGTCTGGTCAAATTCTTTTCTTTTTCTGATGATGGAATTTATGGTGCTCTGTGAGATGATAAAAACTCGGGATATTTTTTTATAACCTAACTCTGCTATGTACTTCTTCACACCTGTTTGGTCAGCTCCTTGGTCTTCACGCTGCTGTTTGTTGAGTAATACTCTCTAACAAACTCTGAGGCCTCACAGAATAGCTGTGTTTGTACTGAGATTAAATTGCAGACAGATGGACCCCATTGACTATTTATGTGACTTGCACATGTGACTTTTGAAGATAGTACGTTACACCCAATCTTTGTTAGGGGTTTCACAGTAAAGTGGGTAAATACATATGAACTCAATATTTTTCAGATTTGTATTTGTAAATAATTTTCAAATCAATGTACCGTATTTTTCGCCCTATAGGATGCCCTGGCATACAAGACGCACCCAATTTTAAATGAGGAAAATCTAGAATACAATGTAAATTATAGGTCACAGTGATCTTCAACCAGCGGACCTCCAGATGTTGCAAAACTACAACTCCCAGCATGCCCGGACAGCCGTTGGCTGTCCAGGCATGCCAGGAGTTGTAGATTTGCAACATCTGGAGGTCCGCAGGTTGAAGACCACCAGTATAGGAGGTAATACTCACGTGTCTCCGCCGCTCCGGACCCGTCACCGCTTGTCACCGCTGCCCTGCTGGATGTCGCCCTCCATCGCTGTTGCCGCATCCCCGGTGTGTCCCCTTCATCACGTCGCTACGCACGCCGCTCCTATTGGATGACGGGGTGGCGTGCGCGATGACGTGATGACGATGAAGGAGAGCGCCGGCCATGCAGGGGATCCCGGCATGGACCAGACACCAAGGAGGCAGGTAAGGTCCCTCCTGGTGCAGCTGGGTTAGTGTCACTTTTGCTTCAGACGCGGCGGTCACCGCGATCGGTAATGTCCTATATTAGGCACGGGTCCCGGCCGTTGATGGCCGCAGGGACCGCCGCGATAGGTGTGTATTCGCCGTATAAAATGCACCTACTTTCCCCCCCCCCAGTTTTGGGGAAGAAAAAGTGCGTCTTATACGGCAAAAAATACGGTAATGTTTTCCACCACTTTCAAATTAGGAATTATTTTATGTTGGTTCACAACATAAAATTGCAATTAAATAAATTTGAATCGGTGGTTATACCATGACATAAAGTAGAAAAGTCCAAGGGCATGAATATTTATGCAAGGCACTGTATGTCCAATCAAGGTACATGAAATCTTTATTTTGATCCCCATGGTCTGGGAAAATAATGCATATGCTAAATTTAGTTTATATAACATAATATTCACTAATAATTTATAGAACTTTCCTAAAAGGAGCATTCTGGAATCAGCAGTTAGAAGTAATTATTTATATAGTATCATTTTTACATTTTCTCTTCGTATTAATTACTCAGTTTCCAAGATCTCGGCTCTTGCAGTCATTTTCTTAAAACCCTTATTGTTTCATTCCATTGAATAAAAATGGACACACCCAGGTGCGTGGATCATTACAGATACAGGATAGGGTTCAGAGTTGTGTCTTTACTCATCTATATGTCCATCACATGGTCAGGGCAGCATTTTTACATCAGAAAGTACTTGGGCACTAAAAATTTGGTAAATTGTAGAGACATGTCAAAAGTTTTGATCGGTCAGGGTCTGAGTATTTAGACTGTGATCGATAGCTAGAACTAGCTGGGAGAAACTTCTCCCGTGTCCTGTGAATAGGAGATTAGTATAATGAGTTAAAGTACCCCTTTATCTTTTAATTTGATAACATGGTAGGATGCCACCATGACAATACGTTCACATGTCTAGACACAAGAACATTTCAGTCACAGACAGTATAGCACAAAATCTCATAGAAACCGACCAACAGCTTTTGTAATATAACTTCATAGAATTGTTCAGCAATAAGCCTAAGTCAGAAAAAGTCTAACAAGACTGACTCATTCTTAACTTGCATGCAATACGGTAAAATATCATTTTCAGAATTAAATTGTTGTACATTTCCTCAAGTATTTTTAGGGTTTGTTCACACAGCATATTTTGATGCAGATTGGGCACCAATTTTCATGTCAAAATCCTCTTGTTTGTGTCCCATGTCCCACTGATTTCAGAAGGGAGTGTCACGATTCGGCTTCCAGGTAGTGGATCCTCTGTGTCAGCGAGGGATTGGCGTGGACCGTGCTGGTGGACCGGTTCTAAGTCACTACTGGTTTTCACCAGAGCCCGCCGCAAAGCGGGATGGTCTTGCTGCGGCAGTAGCAACCAGGTCGTATCCACTAGCAACGGCTCTACCTCGCTGACTGCTGAGAAGGCGTGGGACAGAAGGACTAGGCAGAGGCAAGGTCAGACGTAGCAGAAGGTCGGGGGCAGGCGGCAAGGTTCGTAGTCAGGATGGGTAGCAGAAGTTCAGGTACACAGGCTTTGGACACACTAAACGCTTTCACTGGCACAAGGCAACAAGATCCGGCAAGGGAGTGCATGGGAGGAGGTCAGATATAGTCAGGGACCAGGTGGAAGCCAATTAGGCTAATTGGGCCAGGCACCAATCATTGGTGCACTGGCCCTTTAAGTCTCAGAGAGCTGGCGCGCGCGCGCCCTAGAGAGCGGAGCCGCGCGCGCCAGCACATGACAGGGAGTACTGGAAAAATTAAAGGGGTTCTCCGGTGCTTAAACATCTTATCCCCTATCCAAAGAATAGGGGATAATATGCCTGATGGCGGGAGTCCCGCCGCTGGGGACCCCCGGGATCATGCACGCGGCACCCCGTTTGTAATCAGTCCCCAGAGCGTGTTCGCTCCGGGACTGATTACCGGCGACTACAGGGTGGGCGGCGTGTGACGTCAAGCCTGCGCCAGCGTGTAACGTCACGCTCCGCCCCTCAATGCAAGCCTACAGGAAAGGGCGTGATAGCTATCACGCCCCCTCCCGTAGGCTTGCATTGTGGGGCGGAGCGTAACGTCACACGCCGGCGCAGGCGTGACGTCTTGTTAGACTTTTCCTTTAAGGGGAATAGCTGAAAAGTGTTGTAAAATGTAGCTTTTTTTTGCTGGTTTGGATATTCTGATTTTTGAATGTATATATTTGGTGCATTGCAAACTACTACCTGTACGATAATTGCTCTTCTCAGTAGTTTTAAAGTGATTATTTGTGTGCCAAAAATGTGGCACTTTTGCACAAAAAAAATTGCTGGATTTTCAGGATAATTTCCCTGTATAGGACAATTTTGGTGCAAAATTTGCCACAAAACCAAAGTGTGGTGTACTACAAAAATAGACTGCAAGTTCCAGAATAAGTAACATTTATCCTATTCCCATGTGTGGTTTTCAAAAAGAGTGTTTACAGAATTGCTATATTTTGTTGATCTGCCTACCAGAAAATGGAAAAGAAAGCAATCACTAAGTCATATGTACCCCAGAGCCAGTTATGCACAATTCCCATTAAAGTCAACGGGAATAACACAAATTGCCCGTTATGGCTTCCTGACCACCTCCAGCTGTAGCAAGCTTGATCTAAAGATGGGCGCAGGTTCCTAGATATGTCCATGCATTGATCAGACATTTATCACATTTTCTGTGAATATGGGACTATAAGGCCCAGAATATCTTCAGGTGAAGGAGTCAAAAAACATACTAAACATACTAAATGTGAATATCATAGGAGAAGGTGGAGACAGCACTGAGTAAAAACATTCCTTTAATTAAGTCATAGTAAAATGTCCATACAAAGGCAGGAAAAATGAGCACTAGGGCAAAAGTACATTAGTGCATAGTAGGAGCCAATCTGGAAGCCGAAGCATTTCAGGCCTATTGGCCCTTAGTCATGGCATACGTGTTGTCTCTTTGACACACTCTTTTGTACTGAATGAGCCCGATGTTCTCTTCCCACAAGGGGAGGGAGAACCGGAACCAGACCATTGTTAGACAACCAACTTTATTGTCCCGAGTGCAATAAAAACAAATGTAGCAAAAAGCTGCATATAATGTCTAAAGAAACAAAGGAAAAGATTTATAGATATTCATATATTTATTTCATTACGTATATGTATATATATATATATATATAAATATATATATATATATATATATATATATAATTACAAAGAAACTCAGTAATGAAGAATCAAGGCTATAACACTGCAAAAAAAAAGTGTGATTTTTTTTTTAATAAAGATCATTTAACACATTCCCTAATAAAAGTAAGAATCATCCCCCTTTTCCAATTTTAAAAAAAAACCTGTGTAAGTAAAAATAAACATATGTGGTATCACCGCGTGCGGAAATGTCCTATCTATAAAAATATATAATTAATTAAACCCCACGGTCAATAGCGTATGCGCAAAAAAATTCCAAAGTCCAAAATAGCGTATTTTTGGTCACTTTTTATATCATGAAAATATGAATAAGAAGCAATCAAAAAGTCTGATCAAAATGGTACGCAAAAAATGAGCCCTCATACCGGTCCGTACGCGGAAAATAAAAAAAAGTTATAGGGGTCAGAATATGACAATTATAAGTGTATACATTTTCCTGCATGTAGTTATGATTTTTTGGGGACGTAATACAAAATCAAACCTATAAAAGTAGGGTATCATTTTAACCGTATGGACCTACAGAATAAAGATAAGGTGTCATTTGTACCGAAAAATGCACTGCGTAGAAACGGAAGCCCCCACAAAATGGCGTTTTTTCTTAGATTTTGTCGCACAATTATTTTTTTTCCTGTTTCGCTGTGGATATTTTGGTAAAATGACTAATGTCACTGCAAAGTAGAATTGGTGACGCAAAAAATAAGCCATAATATGGATTTTTAGGTAGAAAATTGAAAGGGTTATGATTTTTAAAAGGTAGGGAGGAAAAAACGAAAGTGCAAAAACTGAAAAACCCTGCGTCCTTAAGGGGTTAAACAGAAAACCTGACCACCTCTAGCTGCAGCAAGCTTGATCTCAAGATGGGCGCAGGTTCCTAGATGTGTCCACACATTGATCAGACATTTAGCGCATATTCTGTGAATATGGGACTATAAGGCCCAGAATATCTTCAGGTGAAGGAGTCAAAAAACATACTAAACATATAACCCTTGCATACAATTGTGCAGAATTTAGATTTTTTGACAAATAGGTGACTGTATGTGCACCAATATCTTGTGTGTATATCCGCTTTCTATTATAATGCAAACTCTTTTGTCCTGTCACATTGTGTTACATTGTTTCAGTAAGTTGATAGTAAAGGTTTACTTTTGATACATATTACAGTAGTTTGCAAAACAGCTATCTAATCTAGTAATTAATCTAATAGATCTTTCTCATAGTAGGTTATAGACAGGATTATAATGAAGGTCTAGAGGCATCAAGTACACAGCTGATACAGACGGAACAGACAATCCGTATTATTCAGAATATTTCTTTCCATTTAATAAGCAATTTCCTATTGTCCACATAAAGGGAAATGAGGGAATTTGCTTTGTGGGGATAATGTGTGAACAATAACTATCTCGGGTATATATATGGCCTAGGGCATTGCTTGGGGCTATTTATGCAAGCGTAATGTTTTCTCTGTGTAGATCCATCTGCCTTTTTTACTGTGTCAGCAGATCTGACACTGATCTAGTATTTCATATTGCATAGATGCTTGGGGCTTTAAATAGTTGTATTTTGTAAGTCTTAATTGAAACATCAAAGGGGATAACAGATGTGTCCCATGACAATTGCATTATGTGTTTTAATAATGACAGTTTTTCTTGTCATCATTATGTTTCCGTGTAATAAAATGAATTAGCATTTAATAAACTACACAATGAGATTGGCTACTTGATGGCTGATAACTGGTTCACATAAATAGAAATATCTAAATGAAATACTAGTTCAGTGTTTTAACTTCTATAAAGGGGTACTCCGGTGGAAAACTTTTTTTATTGCCTTATTCACTGGGGCAATAAAAACAGGGCAGCAGAATTCAAGACATTTGTTTACAATAAGTTTATTTTGTTAAAGGGGTACTCCGGTGGAAAACCTTTTTTTTTTTTTTAAATCAACTGATGCCAGAAAGTTAAACAGATTTGTAAATTACTTCTATTAAAAAAATTGTAATCCTTCTAGTACTTATTAGCTGCTGAATACTACAGAGGAAATTCTTTTCTTTTTGGAACACAGAGCTCTCTGCTGACATCATGACCACAGTGCTCTCTGCTGACATCTCTGTCCATTTGAAGAACTGTCCAGAGTAGTAGAAAATCCCCATAGAAAACATATGCTGCTCTGGACAGTTCCTTAAAATGGACAGCGATGTCAACAGAGAGCACTGTGGTCATGATGTCAGCAGAGAGCTCTGTGTTCCAAAAAGAAAATAATTTCCTCTGTAGTATTTAGCAGCTAATAAGGACTAGAAGGATTAATATTTTTTTAATAGAAGTAATTTACAAATCTGTTAAACTTTCTGGCACCAGTTGATTTAAAAAAAAAAAAAAAAAAAAAAAAAAAAAGGTTTTCCACCGGAGTACCCCTTTAACAAAATAAACTTATTGTAAACAAATGTCTTGAATTCTGCTGCCCTGTTTTTATTGCCCCAGTGAATAAGGCTGCTTTCACACTAAAAATACCTCCGTCATAAACGTCCGTTATAAAAACCCTGGAAATCAGCCGTTAAACGGCCGTTAGAAAATCCCATTATAGTCTATTTTAACCCGTTATCGCCCGTTATTAATAACGGGCGTTATTTTGTGACGGGCGAATGAACGGGAGAAATAGCGCATGCACTACTTCTCCCGTTACTATCGCCCGTCACAAAATAATGGCCAATGTCCAACAGAAAGAAAAAGAAAGCCGGCACTGGTGCAATAAATCAGCTGTGTGAACATGTGCTGAGGTGGAGTAGTATGGAAAAGTCCCGGAATAAAGGTGTAAATGGTGGTGCTCAATCCACAATAGCTGTAGTGTTCATGAAGCATATAGAAGAAGAGGCGGAGGCACTCACCAATCCAATAAAATACTGTACTTTATTCCAACGGCAGCATAAAAACAGCAGGTGCATACACGTGGGACGCCAAGGAGATGATAGCTATTTCACGCAGCTATCGCTTTATCAGACCACAAAATAGCGTCCGTTATTAATAACAGGCAATAACAGGTTAAAACGGCTATCGGAAAAATCCCATAGACTATGATGGGATTTTCTAACGGCCATTTAACGCCTGATTTCCAGGGTTTTTATAACATGCGTTTATAATGGAGATATTTTTATAGTGTGAAAGCAGCCTAACCTAAAAAAAAAAGAAAAAAAAAAAAAGAATAAGTCATTTTACAGATAATTTGGATTGGACATTTCCTAATATTTTAAAGAGGTACTTTACTGGAAAGCATTCGGAACTTAATGCTCTGAACACTGTTTTCACGCTATATATATATATATATATATATATATATATATATATATATATGTATATATATATATATATATATATATATATATATATATATATATAAATCTGTGTGTATTGTGTACAAATGTCTGTTCTCTATGACATAGTCACACTATATATTTATGCGGTAATGCAGATTATTGGTACTATTTCTCTTTGCCCCATGAAAAAAGACCTGTCCTTTACTGACTATATATGACAGTGTTTCCCAACCAGGGTGCCTCCAGCTGTTGCAAAACTACAACACCCAGCATGCTGGGAGTTGTAGTTTTGCATCAGCTGGAGGCACCCTGGTTGGGAAATGCTGATATATGATATTATATTAACTACTGTATATTTCATAGCTTAACAAGATATAGAGGACAAATGGAATGCAATTTGCTTTTATTACTGGCGTAAAGTGTGGGTGTCTATACATTTCCTATACATCCTAAAGGGGGACTACTCTTTGTCCCTTTGTATGACAAAATATTCCCACAGGGCATATAGACATGGTTTTTCAAGATGGGGCAATCCCATGAATTGCTGAAAATGTTGGAAATTTTCTGGTAATGTACACTGCTCAAAAAACATAAAGGGAACACTAAGATAACACATCCTAAATCTGAATGAATGAACTAATCGTATAAAATACTTTCGTCTTTATATAGTTGAATGTGCTGACAACAAAATCACACAAAAATTATCAATGGAAATCAAATTTATCAACCCATGGAGGTCTGGATATGGAGTCACACTCAAAATCTAAGTGGAAAACCACACTACAGGCTGATCCAACTTTGATGTAATGTCCTTAAAACAAGTCACAATGAGGCTCAGTAGTGTGTGTGGCCTTCACGTGCCCATATGACCTCCCTACAATGCCTGGGCATGCTCTTGATGAAGTGGCGGATGGTCTCCTGAGGGATGTCCTCCCAGACCTGGACTAAAGCATCCGCCAACTCCTGGACAGTCTGTGGTGCAATGTGGCATTGGTGGATGGAGTGAGACATGATGTCCCAGATGTGCTCAATCGGATTCAGATCTGGGGTACAGGCAGGCCAGTCCATAGCATCAATGCCTTCCTCTTGCAGGAACTGCTGACACACTCCAGCCACATGAGGTCTAGCATTGTCTTGCATTAGGAGGAACCCAGAGCCAACCGCACCAGCATATGGTTTCACAAGGGGTCTGAGGATCTCATCTTTGTACCTAATGGCAGTCTGGCTACCTCTGGCAAGCACATGGAGGGCTGTGCAGCCCCTTAAAGAAATGTAACCCCACAACATTACTGACCCACTGTCAAACCAGTCATGCTGGAGGATGTTGCAGGCAGCAGAATGTTCTCCACGGCATCTCAAGAGCACAGGGCGCCAGTGGCAAATTTCGAATCTTGGTGTTCTCTGGCAAATGCCAAACATCCTGCACGGTGTTGGGCTGTAAGCACAACCCCCACCTGTGGACGTTGGGCCCTCATGCCACCCTCATGGAGTCTGTTTCTGACTGTTTGATTGGACACATGCACATTTGTGGCCTTCTGGAGGTCATTCTGCAGGGCTCTGGCAGTGCTCCTCCTGCTCCTCCTTGCACAAAGGTGGAGGTAGCGGTCTTGCTGCTGGGTTGTTGCCTTCCTACAGCCTCCTCCACATCTCCTGATGTACTGTCCTGTCTCCTGGTAGCGCCTCCATGCTCTGGACACTACACTGACAGACACAGCAAACCTTCTTGCCACAGCTCGCATTGATGTGCCATCCTAGATGAGCTGCACTGCCTGAGCCACTTGTGTGGGTTGTAGACTCCGTCTCATGCTACCACTAAAGTGAAAGCCCCACCAGCATTCAAAAGTGACCCAAACATCAGCCAGGAACCATAGGAACTGAGAAGTTGTCTGTGGCCCCCACCTGCAGAATCACTCCTTTATAGGGGGGTGCCTTGCTAATTGTCTATAATTTCCACCTGTTGTCTGTTCCATTTGCACAACAGCATGTGAAATTGATTGTCAATCAGTGTTGCTTCCTGAGTGGACAGTGTGATTTCACAGAAGTGTCATTGACTTGGAGTTACATTGTGTTGTTTAAGTGTTCCCTTTATTTTTTTGAGCAGTGTATATTATTTAAAAACTGAAACATATTTACTTTATCTGCTCAAGTATATTGGTAATTCAGCATTTTTGGCAGTTTGATGTACACGAAGCTACAGCCAGTAACAATAGCATCATTGTGATAAACACATTGGGGGAGATTTATCAAAACCTGTGTAGAGGAAGAGCGGTGCAGTTGCCCATAGCAACCAATCAGATATCTTCTTTCATTTTTCACAGGTCTCTTTTAAAAGGAAAAAAGCAATCTGATTGGTTGCCATGGGCAACTGCACCCCTCTTCCTCTGCACAGGTTTTGATAAATTTCCCCCCGTATACCTTGACAGTAGGCAATTGTGACTTTAGATGTGAACTGGACGTGAACACAGGAAAAATTAGTTTGCTCCATAATGAAATTCCCGTTGACTGCATGAAATATGAACATTAATTAAATGCACAGTCTGTGGCCCTTCTACACTTTAAAGCACTCCTAAATAATAAAAAATAAGAAGTGCTCACCTCAGACAGGCCAATTACCCGAGAATGATGAAGTCAAGAGGAAAGTAGCTAAATTTCTTTACTTGAGTGATCACAACCACAAGCCAGTGATTAGTCCCCACTGCACCAGCAGGGATGTGATGGGGACACTCACTTTGGAAGACTTCAAATAGTCATTTCCTTGGTTAAAATAAAATCTGACGGCACTAAACAGACAGTTTTTAATCTCAATTGGACATCTGAAGATTTCTCAAGCTGGTGTTGGCTGCAGCAGAATCATTTTTTTTGCTTTGTTGATTAAACCAGTGGTCTCCGCTACTGCTTATCGGCCTGCGACGAGCTGTTCTTTTTAATTAAAAGTGAGCCACCACAAGAGAGCAATTAACAGCTCGTAATTACTGCGCTCTTCAGAACGGCTACATTCTGCCTTTCATTCCAATTATATAATGGACAAGTGGCTTTTTGATCTTCAAATTAGTGAGCTCTTGTACTATTTGTTTTGAGGCAGATTTGGAAGGTTAATGATGGCCTGTGGTGGCAGTTTTTCCAGTGACTGATGTAAAGCAAGAAAACAGGAACAGACTATGCAAATTGCACCTTTATGATAATGACGAGGTGATATACAGGCACCACAACACGCAGGTTTGTAGGAGAAAGAAAAAAATCTGGAGCATTTTTGTGCCTGATAAATGCAACAAAAGATTAGTCGGCTCAGTGTGATTTAATGAGCTGCTAGTACAGATCTTTAGAATTGTGTATTATTAGCAAAGTGGCCACTTACAATTTGCATGCTCTTGGTTAATTCTTAAACAAATTAGAATGACATGCATATATAGAGCAAGTGCATCTCTTTAGGAAATTAAAGGAACCAGCATTGGGTAAAGGAGTTGGATAAGACTTCTACTTGGCCTTTTGGCTACTGTTAGACTCACAATCTGTTCTTATTAGTACAGGATGGGATGTCAGAGATCCTACTTTTATAACACAAGGGCTAAACTGACTATATTCTGTTTGACACCTTTTCTGGCAAATTGTAGTAAACACTGTGAAACATGAAAGATGGGTCTTGTATGGGAGTGTTCTACAAGTGCACATTCCTTGACCAAGGACAAATATTCAGTCCCTTCTCAACCTAAAATGTAACTTTAGAAGATTGCAGAGAGCATTCAAAGACCCGGAGCATGTCCTATGTTTCTGCATACAGTGGTTCTTGGGTAAGCTAATAGCATTAAAGGGACATTTAAAGCGTAACTCTCGTTAAAACTAATTTTTGCTATTGCACTCCTTATGGTAAATAAAAAATATTTCCAATATACTTTGTTTACAGAAAATGAATTTTTCTATGTTTTATTTGTGCTTAAAAAAGCTCAAGAGCACATTTCCCCCATCTCATACACAGACTTTGGACCGAAGCCCAAACATAGGAAGTGCAGCCTGGAGCTGTGGGTCTTAACTTTGGGACCTTCACCTTTCTCAAGCTTAAGGGCTCCTTGGTCCCACCTGCTAAGGGGGCTGAGAAACCAATAACAGGAAAACTGTTTTGCTTAGTTAGCATAACTCCCATAGAGTTTAACAGGAACTGTATAAACAGCATAGCGCTGAAATGTTCCATAACCTACATTAATATAAATGAGAATTACACAAACAACACAAAACAGCTGACTTTGCTGGTCTTGGTTCCTGACTACCTCTGGTGGGCACAACCAGACTAGTGGGGAACAGGAGTTCCTTCATTTCAAGATAGGTGCCAGTGTTAGAGGTGGGACATTTATCAGACATTTATTGCATATCCTGTGGATATGCCATAAATACACCAGATGGAATACTCCTGTATAGGTTTTTTGAGTTACATTTTTAAGTTTATGGTCACATGACCTAATGTGCTAAAACCTTTGTGATAGATGCATGGTTATTTAGGTTTTTCCCCATGCTTGGTTCTGCACTGTAGACTAAACATGCTTTACCAATACCATCTTTTTAATCTTACTTATGGAAAAATCACCATCTCTGTAGATCAATACTGCTATACACATGTAGGCATTTGTTGTATCATATTGACACGTTCAACCTTTCTTCTTCAGCCTGATTTTGTTGTCATGCTTTATTATTTGTGTCATGTATCGTCAAGATTTAATTGTCAAGATTTAATGGGAGATAAGAACAATCCAGTTTTGGGCAAATAACTATATAAGTGTAATTTCCCAAATATTGCTTCCCCTTCTTTATATATTTTCCTTTAACCGATAGAGTTTGCCAAAACGGACACAAATCTGTAATTACATTTGTTCATTTCTTTTTGTAAATATTTCTTATACAGCTCCTTCTCTGTAGAATATCTCCTCCATAAAGAACAGACATTCGTTATTCAAATATAAACATTGAGGACCATGCTTTGTGCTCCCATAGATAAGTATAAGTCGCAGACTGCTTGCTTGGGTGTCTTTTTCTGTCAGATGCCATGGTGTCAGGCTGAAAGCCATTTGTCATCCCTGAATTTCATTATCTGCTCCTTCCCTGTCTTTCAGTCTCAGTTTGCCAGGACATTTGTTCACCGTTGACCTCGCTGACAAATAATACACCTTAATTATGTTGGCGAGAAGAGATATGTCATTCAGGGGTCTCTTTAATTGTCTATCCGACAAGCATCCAAAGGGAACAAGCACCTTCAATGGTCTATGGGCTGCAATTTCCAATCTACAAGTCTGCTAAATATATAAATGTATATTTCTACATGTATATGTATTATACATTCGAATAAACTCAAAGAATGCATATATGTGTACTTAAATATATCTATACAGATATGCTTTCCATTTGCCTAATAAATTGAAATGAAATAGGGCCAGCTGAGAAATAAGCCTTTTTCCGTAAATATGAAGGATCTGTCGTGTTTACAACATGAATCTGACTTATAATAATGCATGTTGCTTTCAAAGATATTACATAAACATCAGCATTTAGGCAAGAATGGAATCTAATTACTGGGTTTCTTAGAAAAAATGTTAAAACATATATATATATATATATATTTAAAGTTCAGAGCATACCAGGAATCACTTATAAAAGCTTTTATTTACACAATATCTGTATTTAAGGTAAAGGGATACACGGCAGAATTTTACATTAAAAAATTACTTACCGTACCTTCCCGGCTCCCCCACTGTCATTCTGATGAAGCCCGATCCTGGTGTGCAGCACTTCCGGGGGTTAGCATATGGAGTTGCTCACTCAGCCAATCACTGAATTTATCAGTGGGCAATTCCTTGGGCACCAGTAGGTCCTGTGTAGCAGGGCTAGGTCCTGTTAGAACTACAGTGGTGGGGGAGTGGAGAAGATGAGTAAAGTTTTTTTTTCTCCAGCTTGAGCATAATTAGTTATAAAAATACTCCCTAGAATACTCCTTTAATCTCCAGCCATATAGGCATCATACACACAAATGTATTACTGTCCTGTACAATCTTCACATTGTGTGGTACTGTAATATAGCATCTTTAGACTTCTGTTAGGACCCTCTGTATCTTTGTATGACATACTGAGGTGTTTTCTTTCAGATTGCATATCAATAAAAAAAATGACCCTTGGTTTGTTGAAAGCCATATTATGAAGCTACGCTTCTAGTGAAAAATGACTTCTTAGGGTATGCTCACATGTACAGGATCCTGCGCAGATTTGATGCGCAGGATTTGATGCACAGGATTTTCTTCTGCAGATTTCAATGTAAACTAAATGACTGAGCACAGCTTCTAATCTGCCATTACAAATCCTGCAATCAAATCTGCGCAGGATCCACACCCTTAATATGGAAACTCCATGGATACTGCTCTGCTGGAGATCAGACCCTCCAACCACCTTAGTGACCAGTGGATAAGTCAAACTTTGTGCCATGACAACTACTTCTGCAGTTCTACTTCATATACAGTGGTCCCTCAATATACGATGGCAATCCGTTCCAAATTAATCATCGTTTGTTGAAACCATCGTATGTTGAGGGATCCGTGCAATGGAAAGAACAGGGAGTTATACTCACCTGTCCCCGCCGCTCCAGACCCGTCACTGCTCGTCACCGCTGCCCTGGATGTCGCCCTCCATCGCTGTAGCCACGTCCCCGGGGTGTCCCCAACACTCCGGACGTCTCTGCTTCCCCGAGATCCACGCTCTCCGACGTGATGATGATGAAGGAGATCACCGGCAATGCAGGGGATCGCGAAGAGGATGCTCCAGAGCCCCGAGGACAGGTAAGAGACCATCACTGGAGCACACGGGGCCC